>NW_022196903.1:93146880-93212697 GCF_008632895.1 Mastomys coucha
CGGAAGGAAGGAAGGGAGGGAGGGAGGGAGGAAGGAAGGGAAGAAGGAAGGAAGGAAGGATGGAAGGACGGAAGGAAGGAAGGAAGGAAGGACGGAAGGAAGGAAGGAAGGAAGGGAGGGAGGGAGGAAGGAAGGGAGGATGGAAGGGAGGAAGGAAGGGAGGGAGGGAGGGAGGAAGGATGGAAGGAAGGAAGGAAGGGAGGAAGGAAGGAAGGAAGGAAGGAAGGAAGGAAGGAAGGAAGGAAGGAAGGAAGGGAGGAAGGAAAAAAGGAAGGAAGGATAGAGATGGATAGGTGGATGGATAAAGATGGAGAGAAGGAAAGGCTGGTCAGTAGGTAAAGTGCTCACCTTTCAAGCATCAAGATCTGGGTTCCATGCCAGGAACCTACATTAAAAGATCAGGAAGGCCTGTGAGAGACCTCATCACATAACACAAAGGTGGAGAGGCTCCTAAGGAAGATACCTAAGGTTGTCCTCTGACCTCTCCATACTGACACTCACCTGCAAAAACACATATGCGTCCATGTACAAACACACACATGAAAGGGGTGGGGACTGAGGGGACTGAATGGAAAAGGTCAAGGGGAATCCCCACCCAACATGCACTTTCAGGTCCTTCACCTGTACATGGGTGCAGTCATTTGAGAAGCAAGGATTTCCTCAGGGCCAATCAATGTGCCCAGGGGACTCCTGGGAGCAGGTTGTCACTTGGAGCAACAGGGCACTGTACCAGATGAATGAGAGGACAGACTGGGTCTGCAGTGGTTCCAACAGACAGACTCAATCTACACACCTCTCACCCAGGGGTTGGTAGAGCCCACAATCACACAGCACAGACCCAGAATATTTCTGTTCCCTCCTTTCCCACATCTATCTGGTTGATTTTTCCATCTCCTCCCAAGCCCACACAGCATTTTCCCCTTCCCTTACCCTGCCCAGCCAACCTGACCCAGCCCTTGACCTTGTACCCCTCCCTGCATTCAAAGTACAATTAATGCACCCCTCCCGGGCCCTGGCCCAATGACCCTCATTCTTCTCTCCCTGGAAGCTTCCTTTTCCTGTCCCTCCCAGCCTAATGATCTGCTCCAATTCCACAGGGTCCTCTGGCTGGAGCCCCACCTCACAGGGCAAGGCCTAGCTTGGCTTTGCCTCCTAGGCTGTGCTTTTCCAAACCCTTGGGTATGGAACACCTACTGCTTTAAAACAGGCTCAAGTAACATCCCCTTCAATGGCAGAACTCTCGGCATTTACATTAATGTTCGAGCTTAAACATGGAGCTCAAGTCTAGCCTTCAAAGCAGTTCAACACTTAACTCTGGCAGGAAATGTGAACATGTTTGGGGGGTGGGGGGAGAGGGTGAAAAAAATGTCATGATTTGGCTAAGAATCTGTTCTTTGAAATGGCTCCAGGGAAGATCGCATGCGAGCTTCTGACAGAGTAACAGTGGGTTTGGGTGAGCCTACTGGTTAGAACTCCCTACCACCTTGGCTTCTAGTTCCTCAAGGGTTGAAAGAATTAGTGACCTGTGAGGCTTGTTTCAACTGCTCTTCTCTCCACAGAAAGAGAGTCGATCAATGGTGGCATAGATTTATAGGTAAGGCTTCAACCATCAGAGGGTGTAAGTCAAGCCATAAAGTGCTGATATACAAGGATCCTCGAGAACATACAGCCGGTCAGCCTGAAGTAGCCCAGCCACTTGAAGCATTGTTTTTAAAACTATAAAATCAAAGAGAGGGTGTCAGACCTCTGATATATTCCTTTTCTAAATATGCGAGCATTACAATGTCCATCTGGGCAGGCTGGGCCTTGCATTTGTTATTGTACTGTACACAGTCTCTTGAGGGGAACAACTTTATGAGGTCAACAAGAAGGAACACATCCAACACTCTGGTATCTGACACGTACGTAAAAGAAGGGGCAAGTGAGGGAGACTTTGAATAATCTGTGACTGTGGAAGGGAGAAAGGTCTACACACTGAAATAAAACTATATGCTCAAGAGAGCATCCTACACAAACAGAGCATAAAACAGGCTCAGAGGGGTGTGTTTTCCTCCCTGGCGACACCAGTCCTCCCTGGCTTCCTGTGTGTACTTCAGGCCTGCTAGTCTGTTTCTGTGACATTCACAGGAGCAGCCAAGCACCTCTGGGGGTTTCCTCCTCCCTGTGAAGCTGATGGTGGGTGTGAATGTGCCTACACTGCAGGCAGGTGCTCGAAGACACCATCTATGTTTACCTGCCCTATCTGCCATCCTTTGATGTGCAGGGAAGCCTAGATATAATCAGCCACAGATCCAGGCCTTACAAAAACCCACGGTCACATGATAGCTGGATGCTGGCTGGTTCAAATGTATTTTCTTCCCTATGCAGGGCTCAAATGTCTTTTCTAAAATATTGTAAAACTAAGCATCCTATTGGGGGAGGGCGGCTAGAGAAATGGCTCAGGGAATAACAGCACTGGTTGCTCTTGCCAAGGACCTGATATCAGTCCCTAGCACCCACATGGCAATGCAGAATGACTTGTAACTCCAGTCCCAGGGACTCTGATACCAGGGTAAAAGAATCTGGGGGGATGGCTCAGTGGGTTAAACTCCTTCCAGAGCAAATGTGAAGACCCGAGTTCTGTAGGTCTTCACAACCACTTGACAAGTAGAAAGATGGAGAATCGCCAGAACTGGGTGGGTCAGCTCACCTGTAAAGCACACAGTGGCAAAGAAGAGACACTCCCCCAACCAAGGCAGGAGACAAAGGTTGGCAGAGCAGGCTGTGTTCTGGCCTCAATACATGTAACTTGACAACACACACACACACACACACACACACACACACGGTAAAAATATCTCCAAAAGGATTTAACTCTGAAAAGGTTAATTTGCTCTCTGTCAAATGAAGGATACATATCATATTAATTCCTATGCTACTGTATGTAGATGACTGTCCACAGGTTGGTATCTGAAGGGGCCTTGGACAATCTCCTACTTCAGAAGGATGCTAAATGACTGAGTTCAGTGCTTTGGTGTTTGTCTTTAGTTGTTATAGACATTTTTAGATGCTGGACCTCAGACACATCCTGAACCTTGAACCCATGTAGGGAGCCTTGTGGGATTAAGGAAAGCAGCAGCAGCAGCAGGAGGTGTTATGCAGGTGGATCCTAGGATCGTGTGCTTCAGGAAGGGTCTGTGAGGCCATCTTCCTGCCCAAGGTAGACAGTGGCCTCCTAGGGCCTCAATTCCCTAGTTCCTAACATCACTGTCTTCTGTATTTGGTAACAAATCAACATTCTGAGAAACAGAATGCTGGCATTGTAGCTTTTTAGTCCCTTTGATCTAACAATGGCCCTTCAGTGAAGCAGGGAGAAGAATACCAAGCAAGCACATGTGGAGAGTTCAGGGTGCCCACTCCCCTCACGCTCATGGCATCCCACACACAGATCAGGCCCTCTGGGCATTCCTAAGGGGATGGCATCACACACACACACACACACACACACACACACACACACACACACACACACACAGAGCAATGGCTCCATGACCTTCTCTCTCAACACAGAAGCACACAAGCTACAAAGGGTGGCTGCCCTTATAGGAACCATCACTACCACACAGGACATCCATCCTTGAGTATCTGTAAGGATACAAGGGAGACTGTGCTAAAGACAAACTATGGAGACTCTCAGGCTGGAGCCCAGGGGAAAAAATGCTGATTAAAAGAGAAAGGAAGCCGATGCAGACAGACAGATGGACCTGAAGTGGGTAAAAAGTTATGCAGATGGGCTTAGGTGAGAGGAGCTCCAGTAAGTCCTCCAGTTCCTGTGATGGAAACTGCAGGAAGCAGAAATAAACTAGAGCAATTATAAGGCCTTACTTTCCAAAGAAATGTGTTTCTGGCCCCTGTCTCTACAGTAATGTGAAAATCAGAGAATAAAAACAAAAAAAGAGAACCATTTATCACCTTCAGAAAAACAGATGGGGGAGCTAAGTGTCGAGATGGCTCGCTAGGTTTACCACACAACATGAGGACCTGATTTTGATCCCCAGCATCCATGTACAAAAGCTGAGCCTCTGACAGTGATGTCACACAGAGGAGGCAGGATCCCTGTGGCGTGAGTGAATCCAGGTTCAGAGGTGCTCCTTCCAGGTAAAGAGCAATCAAGTAAAACAGTTAAAGATGACCTAAGGTCTCTGTGTATATGCATACACAAGACACAAGCACATGCACGCACATACATGCACACACATGCATGAAGAAAAGACCCAGCCACCATGTTTATTCACTCGAAGAGTTCATGGGGGAGATAATAACAAGTAGGCCCCTAAGGCTACTAGAGATAGTTTTGCCCAACATTGGATTCCCAGCTCTTTAGAAATGGCATGTCTGCAGAAATGAATGAGCAGTGTGCCATACTCTCAATTCCCAGCAATACTGTTTAGTATGGACCGTGCTGGCTAGAAAGAACTGGTGCCTGTGCTGCTTGCACACTGTAAAACCACAACCCAAGCCTTAGTACCATTTACTTATCCAGTTCCAGAAAACCCCACTGTAGAACTCGCCTTGCTTCAACCCAGCATCTCAGAGCACTGCACCTTCCTGGCTAACAGTGAGATGCTTCATGCCCCTAAAGGACTCCCCAACACAGGTGGCGTTCCAGGTCTGTCATCTTCTCCCCTCTACCAACATGACTGTGAGCCTCGCCCCTCCTTGGTCCACACACTCCAGTGTTGATGGCCAAAAACTAGCCCTCATCTTGAGGCTTAGTGGGCCCAGTCTACAAATAGAATTACATAGATTTAGGGACGATTCGGTCTAATTTTGAAAGAAAAAAAAAGAAAGAGAGGGAAGAAAAAAAAAGCAGTCTCCATAGATACCAGCTTTTCAACATATTGCTTTCCTGCTTTCTGTTTTCTTAAATGAGAATCCCAGTGCAGAAGCAGCATATTTACAGGGAAACTGCAGAAAGCATGCCACCCAGGCCTCTGGACTGGTAGAGATGACAGGGCTGTGTGGAAGAAGATGGCAGCAATGTTTCTCCGAGGCCAGGCGGGAGACAGAGGACTCCATCTATACCAAGCTCTCAAAAGCACTACAGCAAAGAACAGTGGTTCACCATTCTCACGATATGACATCTTTCTTCTCTCTTTAAAACGGACAGTGCTGGGGCTGCCTACCTGACTGGGAGGCCGCAGACACCTAAGCCTGTTTCCCCAGCAAAGAAAGCAGTGCAAGCGCATTTCAAAGTCAACTGGTCAGGACCTAGCAAAAGCATCTCTGGTCACAAGCTCAAAGGAACAGAAGTAAAGACTCTCTGGGTTCCGTGCACAGGAACTGAAAGCTGGAAAGGCTGAGGGCCTGCTGATGGCTGATGGGACATCGACAAGCGCTCACAGGGAATGTCAGTCAATCTTCAACAGGAAGGGAGTCCAACCCATGCCAGGACATGTTGAGTGAAATAGGCTATCAAAGAAAGACAACCACCATATAAGTCTCTAAACATGTGATATCTAGAGTAGCCATATCACAGATACGGGACAGAACAAGAGCTCTCAGGAGCAGGAGGGAAAGAGAGAGCAGGGAAGGGTGAACGGTGGTTTAAACTCTTTGTCCAGAACACAAACTTCTGGAATGTCTGCTCAAGTGCCTGAGTTTACGTTGCACTGCTGGACTTACATGCTGAGAATGGTTAAGAAGACAATTTCTGCTGTGTGCCCATTACAATAATTAAACATCTCTATTAAAAAAAAAAAAAAAAAAAAAAGAGGATGGGAGGGGAGAGTTCAGAAGTAGAATTGACTGGGAGGTAGAACACACGTCTACCATGCATGAGTCTCTGGGTTCAAAACCACACAAGACAGAAAAAGAAGCATTTTTAAAAACAGTCAAACTAGCTGTTCCTTACATGTAAATCAAGGTTGGTGTTGGATGAGAAGCATATTCCAGGTATATGCTAGGAATTCTTTCCTGCAAGATGGCAGGGCATCAGAAGAGATTGGTTCACTGGATTTTTATAAGGTAACCACATTCCCTGTTGTAAATAGCCTAGAACTGTTTTCTCAGCTGCCTCTGGGTAATTCCTTTTCCATATCTGAAATGAGAGTCTGAACCGTGCAGAGACTTGATTAGAGAAAAGTTTATAAATCATAGCAGCGCTGTGACAGTCATCTGGACCACTGCTCTTGTCCCGGGCTCTACCCTCTAGACGCGTGGTGTGGCCGAGGTGGTTTCACTTGTTGAGCTGAAGATGAAGGAGGGAAGGTGCTGGCCTCTAGTGGGCAGAGGCCAGGATCTATTTATTATCCATCCCATAATGCACAGCACAGCCCACAACAGAGAACTTTCTACCCCAAATGTCAGCCATGAAAGGTTAAGTAAGACAGTTGTGGCTAGGCCTAAAGCTCTGAAACCAGCTTTCTATGTTCTCTATCCTTTGGCATAAGGTTTGAAGTAAGAGGCAGAGCAAGCACTTTCAAACATGCCAGGTTAGATGGGCATGGTGGCACAGTATGCCACCTTTAATCCTAGTATTCAAGAGTCAGAGGCAGGTGGATCTCTGTGGTGAGGCCAACCTTGTTTACATAAGTAAGTTTCAGGGCAGCCAGGGCTACATAGACCATCTCAAAAAGCAAACCAAGAACACCAGAACATGTGAAATGCCAGATACCAGATGCCAGACTCAGTGCTTTAGACTTGGTCAGCTTGTGGTTCTCTAGCACCACTGGCAGGAGGCACCTGTGAAGTTGCAAGATCAGGTCAGTAGCACTGGAGGGATTTTATGGCTGGTGACAGTCTATGCTGTCATACTGAGTCCCTTCCCCAGCCCGCAGACAGGAACCAATTTTTGGAATCCAGGGAACAAATATATTACATATCTTATAAAACTTATTCTCTTTCTCACTTTATAGAAGTCTTCAGATCTTCCCAATGTTAGCTGAGTTGGGACAACCTTAACAACTCAATGCCTAATGGTATCTTTTTCAGAACCTTCCATTTCATGAGGTATTCTGAACCAACTCTGACGATTTCTAAGCACTTAATATCTCAGAGACAGAGCTAGAAACATCTGCAGCTACTGTACTGGAGCATGGTGCTATCATTCTCTTGAATCAACAAAAGGCCTGCCTCGGACTCACAAAGATCCTCCTGCCTCTGCCTCTGCCTCCTGAGTGCTGGCATTAAAGGACAGTGGGCCACAAAAACTTTTAACCATGCTTCAAAATCCGCATCAAGCAGTGAGCTTCTGTAAGGTCCACTCTTCCTTTTCTCCTTCTCTGTCCCAAAGGCCACACAACGTCATCAATAGCACACATGACAACCTTCTTCAACCCATACATACTTTCCTACAATGACCACTCACCAACCAGAGAAGATGGCTGGACCCAGAGATCCTGACAAATCTCTGTACACATGACATGTGGTCCATGAAAATGTGTACGGAGGACAGAGGTTGACCCGGGATTTTCCCTCAATTTCTTGTCTACTTACCTTTTTTTTCAGACACTCTCTTACTGAACCTGAAGTTTACCTGAGACTGGCTTGACTGTCAGTCACTGGGATCTACCTGTTTCTGATCCCTGAGAGCAGGGGTTATAAGAATATGCCCTGGTATCTGGCTTTTATGGGTGCTGGGGATCTGAACTCCGGTCCTTGTGGTTACAAAGCAAACACTCAGCTTACTAAATCATCAACAGGCATATAAAACAAAGCCTGTCGCCGGTTTCTGTCATACCCAGTAAACAAAGCCTGGAAGCTAGCCCTCCATCCACAAGTGGTTAAAGACTTTTCCTTTTTCCTTTCTTTTCTCCCTTCCTCTCTCCTTCACCCCTTCCTTCCTTCCTTCCTCAAGACACTGTCTCCTATACCAAATATCCCAAGCAAGTTGTAAGCTTGTTCTATAGATAAGGATGGCCCTTAACTCCTATTCCTTCTATCCCCATCTCCCAAATCAGAGGTTATAGACAATGTGCTACCATGTCCAGCTTAGGCAGTCATAGTGACAGAACCCATTGCCTCATGCTCGCTAGACAAGCACGGGATCAACTCATCTGCATCCACAGCCCCTGTTGTTTCTACATGCCAAAAATCTGTACCTTCAGGCTAGAGAGATTTCTCAGTGGTAAAGAGCACTCACTGTTGATCTTGCTGAGGACCCAGGTTCGGTTCCCAGCACTACACGGCAGCTCACAACTGTCTGTGACCACAGTTCCAGAAACTCTTGACACCTTTTCTGGCCTTACACGTGGTGCAAATACATCCATTCAGGCAAAACATTCATACACATCAAATAAATATCTACAAAGACAAACAAACAAATAAAACTTTTTAAAAATCTGTGCATTCAAGGGTAAAGTAAAACAGGGAAATAGGGGTGGTGGTGGGGTGACTGACAGAGGGCTGTCTTAGCAGGGTTTCTGCTGATTCCATGAAACACCATGATGAACATAACTGGTAGAGGACAGGGTTTGTTTGGCTTACACTTCCGTATCACTGTTCATCACCAAAGGAAGTCAGGACAGGAACTCAAACAGGGCAGGAGCGTGGAGACAAGAGTGATGCAGACATCACAGAGGAGTGCTTAATGGCTTGTTCCTCATGGCTTGCTTACCCTGCTTTCTTATACAGAACCTAGAATCCCCAATCCAGGGATGGCACCACCCCCACCCACCATGGGCTGGGCTCTCCCATCAATCACTAATTAAGAAAATGCCTTACAGGTTTGCCCACAGCCTGATCTTACAGCCTGGAGGAAGGGGCCTGGAGTAGGGGACACTTGGTCAAAAACGAAGGAAGAGTGAAGACAGGAAGGGAGGCCTGACTGGAGACCTCAGGCCTCCATGGTGAGGCAGGGCTCCAGCCCTAGAGGTTTCCAAGGCTCCAGACGATTCTGTCCATTCTCTCTGGAGGCAACCCTTAGTCTGTATCTTACTCTTGAGCAACTGTGAGAGACCCAGGAAGCTGTGTTACTCAGCCTGCCCCCGATTGGCTGCAGGTGTTAACCTGGCCTAGCTGGCCCGACTACAGGTGTTCACACTCTGAGCTCTCCAGAGTCCTAGAACATGCACATCTCAACAGGTGCCCAATAATACTGGCTGGAACGGGGACTTAAGGGACCCAGACCCTGAGGGAGGGAGACTTGACATTCTTTTTCCAGTCTTCTGCCGGTTTTGTCTTGCCCTGTATATAACTTTTAATGACAAACGGGAAGCATAGCAGTAGGCACTGAGTCACTAAGTTCTCTCCTATGTAAATATCACCCGGAACAATGCAAGACTTAATGTCTAAAAGGCAGTCCATGGGAAAATTCTATAGTGCCTTTGGGACTTACAACACCTCAAGGAGGTTCCAGAGTGTCCTTCTCCATGACACGCCCATCTCTCCTGATGTAATACATGACTCCCAAAAGCAAAAGGCACCCCACATTTTGGACAGTGTTGCCCTTGGTCTGATTTCAAAGGGGAGCTGGCCCTACCCAAACCAGTTACTAGTAACTCCTTGCTCCCTATGAGCTTTAGATTCACAGCGCTTCAAGATAATTTTCCTCTCCAACACCTAGTGCAGCAACTTCAATTGGCACTGGTTCCTGTTAACGAACAGAGCAGCCTCGCCAACCGCAGCCTCCAGCACGTGTACCCAACCTACTTCCCTATTTTAAATGCCTAATGATTATTGCTGTGTCTGAACACATCTGCAGAGAGTCGGGCCCACTGGGCTCTGCTCAGCCTACTCCAGGCCTTCCTACAGGGTACACCCTGAAAAGGCTCCAAGTGCAGACAGGTTAGGCAGGATTGCTCAAGTCACAGTGGAGGCTTGCAACAATCAACGAGATTTCTCTCTCTCTCTTTCTCTATTTTTTCTTTCTTTTTTTTTTTCTTTTTGGAGAAATGATCAAACCCAGGGGTGGGGAACCAAACTTCCTGCAAGAAACCGCATCCTGAACAAGCATCGACCTCAACTCACTGTAAATAAATATTCTCTCCTTGCAGCACTTCCGTCAACTGTCAAGGCCCTGGCTCCAATCGACTTTCAAGTCCAAACAGGAAAGGGGAGAAAAGAGAGTGAGATGGCAGATAGGAGGTTTAATCTGTTTCTCGCTGCAGTTTTCATCGGTGGGACGCTTCCAGTGCGGCATAGCTGCCGGCCGCCTGGGACTGCTCGGGGACCCCACTTTTCCTGTTAACCTTCATAATTGTATTCATGGGGGTCCACCCCCAAGGCTGGCAGGACAGAAGCTCTTCCCTGGATCAGATAAGTTCCCAAGTCAAAAGGGCTGAGTGGGGACAGGCAGGCAGCCTGGGTTCACAAGGGAGCCGTAGGCCATTCTTCTGATATAAAGTCAACCACAGGGAGTGCAGGGAGGGGCCCCCTGGGCACTGCTTTGTGCAAGGCTCCAGAATGGAACAAGTCGCTGAGCTCAATTTTCTGGACGACGAAGGTAGAGGATATCCTTTTCTAAGTGCACAATGTGCCTGGGTGGAAAAAGATGTGTAAAGGCAGTCATTCATTTCAATAAAGCAAGTGGCCATATCTCCGAGGTGGACCCAGACATACATGTTAATACGCCACCCTTCACACTCTACCTATGAGAAACCTATGCTGGGGAGAGGAGCACAAGCACAGGCCGGCTCACAAGAGCAATAGTGGTAAAACAAAGAAATTCGAACTCACTTCTGCCTGCCTCGGAGCTGCTGTGAGTAGGTAGAACATGCGCCACACCATTGCAAGAGTTACCACCCACATCAGCGGCAGGCAGTGGAAGCAGCAGCCTCTAGCATCTGGTTGCTAGAAGCCCACAGTTCGGCCATCAAACGTGCTGCCTTCTGAGCTTCCCGGAAAATAGCAATGTGTTCTCTCGATCCAGAGAACTTCTCAGGGAGTTCTGAGATTCAAGGGGAGCTCATCACTGCAGACTGAATTCACCCTTCTGTAAGGGCAATTCTTGGCTGGGTGTCCAGTATCTCTCGTTTCTCAGTTGTGTCTGTGTTACTGGGACAAGTCTTACTTAACACAATACAACTGAAATATAGCGCAAAGGACAAGCAAGGGGATGTGTGAATGGGGGAAAGCTTACATGCGTGCACGAATGTAAACATGTATGAATCCTCGTGTTGGATTCGAGGTGGCCGGCTGTCACGAGGACTGAAGCAATAAGTATCTCTTACCCTTGTGTGAGCAGCATCAAGGGGCACCTTGAGAAATGGGGACGCTGTCACCCTCTGACTTGGTTTTTCTTTTCATATCACTGTGGAAATGAGGCTCAGGGATGGCGGTGGCAGCTGGGGCTGGAGGAGGGGGGGGTGATATCATGGGGGTTTGGCAGCCTGGGAGGATGCAGGGAGGGTAATGAGCAGGCATGTTCAGGACAGCAGGAGTGGGTGAAACCTTGTAAACTTCTAGCAGACAGGACATGGCCCTGGAGCCTCTGCCTAAGGAGGGAAGCAGCCAGGCAGCTTCCCCGAGGCAGAGTACAGTGAAGCTAGAGACTGAACAGCAGGGCCCAGGGCACCTCCTGCCTCACACAGGAAAAAAATTAAATTAATAAAAGTAAAAACAAGGCCTTGCGTGTAGCAGGGAAGTGTTATTAAAACGCTGCAATGTCTCAGAGGGTCCTATGAAGTCATGTTGTTACAACTCACCAAGAATTTAAAGACAACATCATAAGCCTCGTAATCGTCCGGTATGCTTCTCTGCAGATCCATTGCTCCAATGGGATGCACAGCTTCCAGGAAGGTTCAAACATTTCAGGGATTAAGACAGTTGCTCCTTCCAGAGATCTCACTGCCAGGACTCAGCAACAATACCAACAAGGTCTCTACTCCATGAACCCTGGGGAAAATACCCCAGGACATCCTTCCCTCAGGGGCAGCAAACTTAAGTGGCTAAAGGGATCAAGTATCCACTGAAACAAATGAAGCAGGCAGGGCTCAGCCAGGAAATGGTGACGCGCATTCCTAATGGGACCACTATGGCAAAAGCCATGGGCACTCTGATCTCAACATGATAGCGCCCACCCCTAGCAAACTATGCTTGCTGTCACAAAAAGCTAGAAATCCAAATGATCTCAGTAACTGTGAGAAAACGCTCAAATATTTCTATTAAGCCAAAACTCTATATAAGTCTAATATACATGTGTTTATATGACTGCATTTCTGGACATCACAGTCTATGCCAGTGTCTATGCTGGCATATGCACAGGTACGAGGACACATTGGCATACAACATACACATGCATATACATACATGCATACACACATATGCACACACACACACACACACACACACACACACACACACACACACGTGCTCGCCAGCATGGCTTCATATTTAGCCACTATGTGAGTTAGTCCTCAGCATCCAACATTACCAAGTTAGCTCATGGAAGGCCTCACTAAAAGTAATGTGTGCATCTGCATCTATACACGCACGTGTAGCCAAAAGACAACCTCCGGTGTCATTCTCCAGGCACTATTTTTTTCTTAATGAGGTGTGGTCTGTCATTATCATGGAAGCAGCTAAGCAGGCTAGGCTGGCCATACAGTGAACCAAAGGCACCTGCCTGTCTACATTTCCCCAGGGCTAGGATTACAAATATGCACCATATTTCTAGCTTTTTAAACGAGTCTGAAGTTCAAACACAGGTTCAAGTGATCATCAAGAAAGCACTTGACTGAAAAGAGTTCTCCATACCCAATGTAGTTGGCAGAGAGGTGACCTGCAGATCTGGGCAGTGATGGGTGCTATTATTTGAATTTTAAAAAGCCTAAATTAAAGGGAGAAACCACACACCAGCTCACTATTTGAAAGTTATACATGGGTTGGGCCAGATGGATGTCAGGTCACTGGAAATGTATCCCTGAAGGGGACACCAGGATCTCAGCTCTTCCCTGTCTCTCTGTGACTTCTTGTCATAGAATAATAGGCCTCTTCTATACTCTCCTGTCATGATGTACTTTATCAACACAGGTCCAAAGTACCAGGCCAAGCAAAAGTGAAGCAAAAATATAAGACAGAACAAACGTCTTTTCTGTATAAGATGTGTATCTCAGGCATTTTGTCACAGAGATGGAAATGGGACTAACATAACCAGTAACCAGATGCTCTAGGATTAAGAGGCAGGTTGGGGGGAAAGACCCCAGGTACCAGCTACCAGCACTATAGTCAAGAGGCAGATCTAAGAGCTGGTAGAGCAATGGAGAACCATGGGACTCCAGAACTCCAAAGCCAGCGGGCTCTAGTCCATCACACACACAACTACTTCAGGAGATACCAGACCTTCAGTGCTATACCAGTGGAAACTACATGGCCAAAATAAAGACTTACTCAAGAACTGTGTGCATAAGACTCCATGCTGACTACCAGAGTGTTCAGAGAATGGAGAGCCTTGCCTGCCTAGGCACACGCTGCAGCACACAAGCAGAGCCATTTTTTTTTAAAGAATGCAATGGATGAAGACTGTTGCATTTCACAGCATGCACACCAGAGGCTGGCAGGTGATGGTGGGTATCCTTCCTTCTCTCACACCCTCTGCAACATCACAGAGAAACTGCAACATTTCAGAATCAGCCAGAGTCAAGTGGAGACATGTTCCCTGGGGTGAACCTCCAGTGACTCATTCAAACAGATTCAGATTTTAGGAAAGAGGCTTCGTTCAGACACATCACATACCAGCAGCACTCGGCCTCCTGAAACCCATCAAGGATAGATGGCTCCACACAAGCTTCCTCTCAAGGACAATCTACTGCCAACCTCAGGGGAACCCCAGGATAAAAACAGCCTCCTTATAAGATTACCAGCTACCCGTAGCCTACCAAGATACCTCATGCCAGGACCCGAGTTAAGGACTCCCATCCCTTCCTGCCCACTGAAGCACATCTCTGAATAGTTTCCACAAAAAAAAATCATACAAAATCCTGCTCAAGGCTGCATGCAGCATCTTCCCAGGGCACTCACTACCTTCATGGTTCTGAAGAGAAAGGCCACTGACTTATAAGCTCTAAGCAATCCTTAAGAAGAAAAATTCCCACTCTACTCCTAAAAGGTGGGCTGGACCTATATGAGCATGTCCCTGGGAAGCTGAGGGGTGTCCAACAGGAGTTATGCAGTACGGAAGAATAGTATGAACAAGTGCCTGGTTTAAGGGTCAGGCAATCCTTTCATCTATAAAAACATGGGCAGTAGGGAAGCTGACAAGATGAGACTTCCTGGGATGAAAATGAGGATTTAAGATCCACTCTTTCCAAGTAGATAAGGCATCAGTGTTGGTCAGGAAGAAATGCCATCCTCGCCAACTGTTTCACTGTCTGGAGTCAGGTGTTTCCTACAAAGCTCTCTGCTTCATACCCCCACTTTATTCTTCCACAGTTCCAGAGCCAAATCAATGCTGGGTATTAATCCTCAGGAACCTGCTTAGCAGACTCCAGGCTGATAATGCATGCTAGCACACATCTTCTGGAAGGCCACCATGCAGCAAGTGCTCAACTTAATAAAATGTGTGGCACAAGGCAAAACTCAGTTCTGGTGGGATCAGAGAACTAAGTATGTATTCTGACCAGCCTGAATGCAAACTGCTTTTTAGTTCAGACACAGAATGCCTGCCACGTCACACACATTCCATGGAAAGATGCTAACACAGGCTCCCACCCGTGGTCATTTTCTAATGGCTAGTGATAGGAGAAGAAACGGGAGAATTTTCCCAGCTTCAGCAAACACTTTTTTCCCTACTTGAAACAACCAAACAGACAAATAATCAAAGCAACCAGTAGGTCGACCAAGTAGGTTGGAGCTAACTGTATCTACCATACACATTTTAATAGGGGAATTTACCCTCTGGGCCTTTAAAGTTTAAGGACGGCACCCAAGATCGAAGCTCCCTTCCTTCAATCTTGCATCCAAAGCCTTCCTGCCTTCCCTTCACCCACTGTTAAAGGGGAAGGGAAATGAAATCCAGCTTCCACACATCAGTGTGTGAGGCAGTAACTTGCAAGACAGCTCCACGGCATGACACAAGAATGAAACTCTTTTTTTTAAAGTCCAGAATCTTGTGGCTAAGAGATGACCTCCTAGCATCTCACCAGGCCCAAAAGTGGCTCTTTGTTACATCTGTAAGCATCTCAAGCTTCAACAACTGCACCTCATTCTCTCACACACAGGTAGGATTGATTCCACAAACAACAGACAATTCCATCAGACACCACGCTGAAACCCCACAGAAGAGCAGGAAAATGTGAAACCGAGGGAGGTCGCTTACTGATCACATGATCTGACCACAGGAATCGAGGACTTATTTTCAAGCAGTGTGTGAAGGAATCATTGTTTGATTTGATAAATATTCGTGGTGTTTTATTATGAGGAAAACTAAACAGTAATAAAATATAACTAAATATCACAAACCTATCGAATTTGGGGTAAATGAAAGGTTTTACAAATCTTAAGAGAGGCAACCTCAATTCTTATGTGTGGTATTCTTTCCCAAAGTGTCAGTAACAGAGCATTAAAGGGAAAGGGGACTTTTAAAGCGGCAAGGCTTTCCTGCTCAAAAATAAAATCCTTTTTGAGGTTTCTGTGTTCAACTCACAAAGCCTCATTTACAAACAAACATGTTTCTAAGTACATAATACGTTAGAACAAGATGCAGGGAGGGCAAAGAACACACACCTGCATATTGAGAGTCAAAATGTGGATGCCTCTAATTCTCCATTCTTTACCCGAAGGAATGATAAACAAACAGACTCCGAACTGAAAAACTATACGTGTTTCTCCCTCCGTGTTGACAATGTTGAGCTGTGTTTCAGTGATTCTCTAAGAAGCAAGAGGTAGGGGGACAAGTAGGGGACCTTACCTTCTCCACCCAGCCCACTGAATTAACTATGGTGAAACCACAAACTCATGAACAACAAACAGCACACTCCGAAGGGCTGTGTGAACTGTGTGCCAGCTGTGCTATGCACATCTGGGTACGGTTCTGTGTGCACTGAAGGCGGTCAGAGTGTTGGGATGTCTGTGTGATGCTCTCGGCTCATAGGCACCTCCCTTTCATAGAAGGAGGGCTTCTCTATAGCCATTTCAAACACAAGTAAATAATGGCACCAGGGAAGCTCCCATGCAAACACCACAACCTGAAAAGTCCCTTTTAGAATTAAGTGATAAAATGAGTTGGTTGGGTTTTCCTTCTTAAACAAAGAGAAGAATAAATAACTTTATAGAATATTTTTTCTCTCTCTCTCTTATTTTTTTGAAGACCTAATTATATACTAAGCAAAAAGTAATTTTTCCCTCCTGCCTACGTTTTATGTTTTGGGCACTTCCATTTCATGTCCCTTGACACCTTTTCCAATAATCCATCTACTTGATATTGGAAAGACTCACATGAATAAAACTTTATGGCACTACAGGCGTTTAGCCTTCCACCGACATTCCTGGCCTGTTCAATTCTGCAATTCAATCAAAATCAAATCTCAAAATCCTCTTGTCAGCCGGCACTGCTTTCATATGCCTGAGCCTTGTGTAAGGATAACTACATCCAATCTTCCCCCAAGCAGTGCTTATATTGTTTTATTACAGTTCAATGAGTGGAGTTCAAAATTACATGCAGCTGCCTACTACCGCGGTCGGCCGTGTTACGCATGGACACAAGTATTGCCCACCAGGCCTGAAATCACTCACTTACTGGCTGGCCAGAAAAACTGTGAACACTTCTTTATATGGAAGAGCATCCTGTCTGCTCGATCTAAAGAGGGTGATGTTAACAGATCAGTCCCTTTATAAAAGGATTGTGAGAGCCCAATGAAATGCGACGAGGATGTGCTCAAAGTTAAGCGTGTGGCTCGAGAACATAAAAGCATAGATAAACCTCAGCACGCGCTGCTTATCCTTAGAAAGCTTGTGAAGGAAGATAAAGAGATCCGAGTGAAAGGCATCTTCAAGAATTTTTATATGTGTTTTAAATGATGAGGCTTCATTTAAATGGTTCCTTTTTTTAATGCTCCCAATAATCCTTTCATTGAAACAAAAGGATAAAACACAGAGCCCATTAAAGACAATTTAACCTGATGAACAATATGGTAATTAAAGCACCAATGGCTTGAGGATGTTCTGATAAGATGGAAAAGGAGGCAGGATGCAGACACAGCTTCAGAGGGACGTCATATTTTCAATACCTGGTCCAAAATATCAAGTGGTAGTCCACTATTAAAATGCAATCAAATGAGGAGAATTACTGGAACTGAAAATGGTCCATTAACTACCATGCAGGTCCATCTTTTTGGGGGTTTGGGAGAAATTCACTGCAAGAACTGACAAACCTCAAATAAAAATGCATGGGCTAGCTCCCATCTAACCCTGGGCTAGTAACTAGCCAGGTAAAACAATGGCCTCCAAGGGTGCCATGTTCTCAAAGAAATGAGTCATACTTCTTTCTTGATGACAGTGTATAGCCCTACATGGGTGGTCAACGATGGTGCCAAAAGGGTACAGATGCCCATGCAATCAATAATTCTTTACCTGCCAGGCCTCTCAAATTCAACACAACTGAAACCCCTGAAAGGGAGGTTTCTATCCTTTTCAACCACCCACCGCCTTCGTTCTTGGCAAATAGTGTCATCAAAAGAACTGAGGAGGGAACATGGAAAGCTCACCTGTTCAGAAGCCGCTCCCACACTACAGAAATTAGACTCCATAGTTCAAGTATAGAGTTAATATGCATGACCAGAGCTCAAAAGCAGCTCTGGCTGCAGATATGTTTCTAAATATAACGTAGACATCAGGGATACATAGTCATCAATGCCTCTGTTCTGTTTGTTTGTTTGTTTTTAATAGCATGGTAGATTCAAAGAGCCAACAAGGCAAGAGAGGAATAACTCAGAGTAGGTACAGGAATGCATGAATTTCTAAAGCTAATGATACTCTCTCTACTATAAATGATGAGTCTCAGGCTTACTGACCCTCAAGTGGTGTCTATTATATTTTAATATCCGAGTGAGCTTAACTGTGAGGGACATGAAACACTTTCTTGACCTGCAGACACTGATGGAACAGGTATATCACCACCCTTGCAATTATCTGAGAGCTTTCTAATTGCTAAGAAAGTCAGAAGATGCTCCTGAAAATACAAAAGCATTCCACATCCCGACCATGCTACCTTCTTGCCCTTTTCCCCATGAATACAAGGATCAAATCTCCAAGACAAGAGCAGGTTTATTACTTAAGAACATCTACTCTGCCTTCCAGAGTCTTGAAAAACAAGGACATTGAAAAATAGGGCTTACGGTCCTAACAAGAGCTAGCTGGAACTCCTGAGCAGTCCTGAGCAGCACGAACTTCTGAGTTTTTCTTGTTTAAAGAGTCTATACTAGTCAGGTATTGGTGGTGCTTTCCTTTAATCCCAGCACTCAGGAGGCAGAGGCAGGCAGATCTCTGTGAGTTCAAGGCCAGCCTGGTGTACAGGATGAATTCCAGGACAGCCTGGAAACCCTTCACGGAAAAACAAATAAACAAAATGTCTATGCTGGAACAAGGAAATGGTTCAGTTGGCAAGACGCTTGCTCCACAAGTCTGAGGACCTGTGTTTGATGCCCAGCACCTGAGTAAATAAGTCGTAGTGGGGCACGTACTCATAATCTCAGCAGCAGGGAGGCAGCGACAGGCAGATATGCGCAGCTTGCTAAAGTAAACCAGCCCTCGTGAACGGGGTCTGAGTAACTGCTGTGGCTGACCTCTTGCCTAACCACAAATGCACATGTGCACACACCACATACATGCATCAACATGCAAACATACACAAGATTATCCTCAGTTCTCAGAAAGAAAGCCAGCCAGCTAGCCTGCCTGCCTGTGTGTCTAGCCTGTCTTCTTATCCAACCCACCTACTTCCTCTCACGTACCTATACAGCTCTAAAAAACAATTTGAATTTGAGCCCCATGGGGTAGAAGATACCCAAAGTTACTTCTAGGCCAAGTTCCACAGTTTTCTTTATCACACACAGTGATGTGCACTCCATATTAGTGAATTTTGCCACTACCTACTACCTACTTCTTAACATCCTCAGGAAGGCAAATGTGCATCCAGATGACTTCACACTGAATGCCAGAGCCTGTTACACAAAGGAGAACGCTCCTTTCCCATATGCATCAGCCAAAACACATTGGTTCAAACCTTGAAGCAGCCAACCTAAGAACATACACAGGCTGGACCTCTCTGCATATATGTAGCAGATGGGCAACTTGGTCTTCATGAGGGTTCTGGACAACTGGAGTGGGGGCTGTCCCAGAAGCTATTGCCTGTATGTGGGATATGTTTTTCTAGCTGGACTGCCTTGTCTGGCCTCAGTGGGAGAGGAAGTGCCTAGCCTTGCAGAGACTTGACGTGCCAGGGTACCCAGAGTCCTCCCCCAGAAGAGAAGGGAAAGGGGTAGGGGGGAAGAACTGCGGGGGGGGGGGAGGACCGGGAGGTGGACAGTGATAGAGATGTTAGGTGAATAAGTAAAAACTACATAAGTTAAAAACAAAAACAAACAAACAAACAAATGAAGCACAAGCTGTGTTGTTCAAGCAGAAGGGTGTGCGCCATTGGTTATCTTGAGACCCAGCTATGTTAGCTGTGTTAAGACCAGGAGACTCCCAGTGCAGTGCACTGAGCCCTTTCAGACAAAACCAAGGTAGAGTGGAAGAGAGTACAAAACAGGAGGGGAAATAAGTCTGGTGCTGGGGGCCTTTCAAAGCAAACTTCAGATGAACTCTTGAATCTAACAAATGAAGCCAACCTCACCCTACACCCTTGCTGTCCAAAGCTAGGAACAGGATTATATAATCTTTGCAACCTAGAACCCCATTCTCACCTAAGAAAGAAGCCATCTGCATAAAACACTGGTGACATTTGAGCTCACTTGTCAGAGAGTTCATCCAAAGAGCCAGAATCCCGAAGACATCGGCATTCAGCTGAGAGAACTAAATTCCACGACGAGAGAATCAGAATGCAGGTCACTTGGGCTAATTCTGAAGGCCTGTGCCTCCACGTGCTGTCAGTATTTTTGCCTGGGGTGGAAATGTTCACAGTTGCACTTTCACCCTGAAGTGGACACTAAGTTAGAGAGATACCAGAGTGTTTAATAGAAAACCAGAGTGGAAAAGCAGCACGGGACCCAAGGACTTGTGTGATTGTCTGAATATGATTGCCTAAAATGATGGTCCAGGTGCAAACTCAATCAGCAACAGGATATCAGCAAGGGGCCTCACCAGAGGCTGCCCCAGGCACTCACAAGGCCTGGCCCCATACTAGACCTTCAATCCAAAGTTCAACCAAAGACACAGCTGGCATCCCTTTGCACAAAAGGCCTGCTCAGGAAAGTCATGATGCCACTGATCTGGAAAAGTTGGGTCTCTACCTTCTAGAACACATGGAAGAGTCCGTGAAGCGCCTGAGCTGGAACAGGCAGAAGGGCTTGTAGGAAGTATAGCCTTGTCAAAGCAGAATCATTAGTCTCTCACCCTGGGGTCTAGCTCCTGTTCCAGAACCTTCTGCATGTAGAGACCTCATCCATACTGTATTCGTAAGCTGGCTTCAAAATTCTGGTCACACTTGAAAAAGTGAGGTTGGGCAGAGAAAGCTACTGGAGGGTTCATAGAGAAGACAGACATCTCTGTACAAATAGCCAAAAGCTTCAGAGGAAATGTGCCTTCTCCTTAATGCACATGCCTTCAGTACTAAACAACACAGAGAATGACAAACAGTTACGGGCCTGTCTGCAGGGGCCACACATCCTCCCACCCAGCAGTCAGCAATACAAAAAGCATATGCCACAAGCACATAGGAATGGACCCTTTCAAGCAAAACCAACCAGCAGAAGAGGAAAAGCACTCTCCTTAAATCTCATATGCACTTTGTCTGAGACCAAACCAACTAATTTAACAAGCCGCAATAAATAACCCGTTGTGCGCGAGCTTTTAGTCATTAACTACCCTTCCCTCTTAATTAAAGAAAACTCGAAGACCGGCTCTCAAGAGGGTTCTAAATAACTCACTTAATGTTTAAGAAAGCACTGCTTTTGATACAATCTGGATGAAATGAATGATGGAAACCCTCAAGTGGTGGATGAGGTGGTATTTCAAAGAACTAATTGCAGCATGAGAGCGAGCGCCATTGCTTCTGGGTCCCATTGTCATTTCCTGCTTTTAGAGGCCTACATCTCAGCTCTGGAATGCAAACCCCCAAAACACTTTCTGCTGATATAAAGAATCAAAATGTATTTTTAAACATTTATTTATTTATTTTTGATCATCTGTGTGTGAGTGCACACGTGTGTGTGTGTGTGTGTGTGTGTGAGATGTGTATGTGTGTGTATAGTTGCCCACAGACATCAGAAGAGCAATCCATGCCCTAGAGCTAGACTGAGCCATGTGGAGTGAGCCATGTATGTTGGGAGTCAAATTTGCGTTTCCTAGAACAGTATATGATGCTGAGCCATATCTACAGTCTCAAGTCAAAATATTTTAATACAATATTGTTATTAATTCACTGGGAAACTTCTATTATGTTTTTGATCACTTCTAACTCCTCCCATGACCAGTCCCTCCTAAGTTTGTGCCCCTAGCCTTTAATAATTCACTGAATACGATTTGCACTACCAACTTATTCAAGTGTGGAGGTTTCCACTTAGCACCTCTCAAGAACACTGCCCTCCACCCACCCGACCCCCACCCTGTACAAGCCATCAGCCAGCAATAACCCCTCAGTTAGGGGTGAGGGCTAAGTTAACATATCTTAAAAGGATGGTTTGCAAAGGATTTCACTCACCCTGATGTAAGGCTTACGTCACTCCCCACAAGAAGAATTACTCCTGAAAGCTTCTGGTGGATATGAGGTGGGGACACTCTGAAAAGGTTTGCTTTCTTTATTCCCTACTGCAGATCTCCAGATGTGTGAGAACGGTTTAATAAATACCACCATTTTAGCTTTCGACTAAAAAAAAGCCTTTGTTTTTCAACTACTTGATTAAAACATGACTATAATTTGACTACATTAACAACACAATGATGCCAGCCTTCAGCTAACATACCTTGGACAAAGGGGTTCCAAAAGGCACAACCAAAAGGTCATGCCAAGCTGATGGAAGGGGGTTAAGGCCTGTGGGGAGCCCAGTCACTTTTGCTGCATTATCCAAGCCTTTAGGGAAGGAAGCAACCACCCATCCCTGGCAGTGATACTGGGCACCTACTTCCTAACCAACCCACTAGGCAGCTAGGCTTGCTGGATAGCACAGCACGTGGGCAGCAGGCAACAGAGGAAGAGAAAGAGTGGGACACACAAGTCTGGCAAAACAGGAAATTTGAGGAAACTATTTCTGAAATGTAAATAAGGTTTTCTGTTACTTTCATTATTGCAGAAGGAAAGATACTATCATGGGTGGAAGGCAGGAACCTCTCATCTTCCAGCATACGAGAGTGCGCTCACAGTGGACAGAGCTGCCATTTTATTATATGAGTGACTAGCATCAGAATACTGAATAAAATTGCTTTTAATTGCTCCCTTTACCACCCCCTCCCACTCGTCCTTTCACTTATGGGAAGGAAACTATTCAAATCTCTACCATTCCTTATACTACTTTAGTGTTTAGGGTAATCTGATTTTGTCTTTTGAGGGAAGGAAGTGGAGGCTGTGGCATGTGTATGTAGTACGTGTTATGTGTATTATGAATACAGGTACGCTGCCTGTGGAGAATGTGGGGTGACAGCCTTCATGGCTTTATCCCCTTGAGACAGAATCTCTCACTAGGCTGGCCAGACAGTTCCTAGGTTCTCCCTGTCTCTCCTGGCAGTGCTTTGGTTGCAGGCACATACAGCAGCCATGTCCCGCTTTTATGTCAACACTGAGGACTCGAACTTAGGTCTTGTGCTTTCGAAGTGCTGTCACACACTGAGCTCCATAGCCCCACATCTGCCTTCTTTAGCCCGAGGGGACACATAAAAGTCCCACTTCACAGAAATGTTGTGAGATCCCTGATTCATACCGTAACTGAAATACAGTAAGTGCTCAATATACTAGAGACTTTATGTTAACCCCAGAGCAAATGGGTGTGGCCAGACGTGCCTGTAATGCCTGTAATCCCAGAGGCACGCAGAGTTTGCAAGTTGGAGGTTAGCCTGGGCTATATCACAAGTCTAAAATAAAATCAAATTAAAATAAACTTTAACAAAACAACAACAACAGCAAAAACAAACAAACAAACAAACAAAACTCATAGTGATCCTACTGTCAAAATCAACCTATAAAATACAAAGGCCTCTCTTTCATCAGGGGCTTTATATTTAAAGATGCCATGTCTGCAGGTTATTGGGGGCAGGGGGAGCCACATGTAAAAAAGATTGCCTAGCAACTTACCTCAGAGATGTATCTGTAACCTTCAAAGAAAGCACAACTCACATACACAAACTTTCTTAGCAGAAGAGAAAGCTGTGGTTGGAGGAGGGCTGACAGGTGTGGGCACTAGAGGCAAAGGCCCTCACTGGCTTTACCCTGCTATGCTCTTACAGGCATATCCTCACTATGACACAGTATTAGAGAGTGGCAAAGAGAGAGAGTGAGGGAAGGGAAGAAATTGGGAGAGGAAGGGAGGTGGGAATCCAGGAGTCAGGGTGAAAACTATATCAATATCTGGTGTAGTCATATAATACATTCCCGTATCAACACAAATGAAAAATAAGCCCAATAAAATAAAAGCCAAAATTCCTAGCCTAGTATATTTATACATACTTGGTTCAAATAAGTCTGAACTTGGGCTACACACAGACAATTTTAACAGGGTATAAGCCCTTCGTTACACTGCATTTTTGTTATCAATTACCATGGCCCATGTCTACCCATAATGAGACACATACATCCTTTCTGCCAGGGTCATACATGGAAATATTTCTAGTGGCCACAACGAGCACCAAGTCCACAAGCCATCTCCCCTAACCCCCTCCACAAAAGGGAACCAGCAATTTGACCAAAGTGTCTGGGCCAAGTCATGAATGATAAATAATGGGGTGTGCCTATTCGGAATCATGGTGCTTTGGCAAATTCCTAGCTCACGCGCATCCAGCCATGGTGTATTTTAGTGTTCTCAGTCTCACATTTCAGCAATCAAGCTTTCCCCGTGCTCACAAGCAGTGGTGGCAGCTACTCAACCGCTGAGCAAAAACGTGCAGTTTATCTGATGTGTTCCACCAAGGCCGTCGAAGACCCGCCTGTAAAATATACTGCTATTGGTATTTAGTAGGAGGTTTGTTAGCCTTCCTGACACCAAAGTACACCCTCCCTGCTCCCCAGCCCCCAAACGCAGCACAAAACGCAGACAATTGGGTTAGACTCCATACAGTGCATCCCAACCAGTACTGGCTAGGACTCCTGCACCCGGTGCCAATTTCAGGAAAATGAGAGCTCACTCCTCACCCCCTCCAGTTTTGTAATCTCAGAGAGGCATAACAGTTCCAGAAACCAGCACTCCCCCACCCCACCCCACCCTTGCTACTCAGATATTCACACTGCCCTGCATAAAGGGCTTACTATTTACTGTAAGACTCTCTCATCGATACTAGATCATCAAACTGCAACACCTTCCTTCCAAAAGAGGTCCAAAACATGGCCCCTCACAAAAAGATGGAGCCCGGATGGTTTCTGTGTGCTTATTTGAGTGGAGCACCAACACTTTTGTTTAATGCAATGCAAATCTCAAAAGAGGGAGTTTAACCAGGAAGGAGCTAGACATATGTGTCTATATGCAGCGCTCATATACATATACCACATACATACACCACACTGACATTGGTTGCGATATAAAGAATCACCCTGGGCCAGAATGTGAACCACTTTCAATCTCTCCAGGCAGAACCCCACTTATTTAAAAAAAAAAAAAGTCTAAACAAACAAAAGGAGATTTTTTTTTTAACTATTTGAAAATTATGTAATATTCCGGTTCATGACAAGGTGGACTATTCCACCTCCCTCTCTGATTTCCTCCCTCACGGAGCCAGTAGAGGAAGAAGTAACGGGATGTAGCATTTACCTACCCGTTTAGCAAATAATATAGAGGGTTGCTTGGCATCTGTATTCAAATGAAAATACGTTCCCAAGCATTTCTTTCTGTCACTGGTGGAGACCCCACCCTGTAAGGAACACAAGCCCAAAGCAATCTTTTGCAATGGGCCATTTTACTTATTCTGCAATTTCTTACCCAAATTACACAGGTATAATTATTTTGACACTATAATGAAAAGAAAATGGGATTTGGGCACCGTGGGTTTATCTAATAACACTATTTCTTGCCAGACTTCACAGTACTGACAGCCACAAAGAACCTTGTCCATTCCAATAGGAAATATTTGATTTTACTGTATGAACATTATTTATTTTCACCAAGTTGCTATTATCAGAAGGGATATGATAGCTGAATAATAAAAATGAAATCAAGAAATTCTGGTGTTTCAAGGCTTTATTTTTTCCCCCGCTCTCACTTTTGACATTTTCTTCCCCTGGAGAGACAAGATAAAGTGCTGTCATAAATGGGTGACTTTTCTTGTCAAATGACAGATTTGATTCTCCATGGCAACCACAAATCAAGGTGCTAGTAGGAATTAAAGCTTCTCTTAAAAGGCGTCTTTATGTTTATAAAATGAATTTAAATTAAATGGGTATTAGGTACAGTCTTTACCTCGATGTATTTATTGACTGGAGAGCTTTGGATGGCGAGGAGCGCATTTGCATTTTTAAGGAAAGATAACATATTGTCCTGACAGATGTATAAACAAAGCAAGCAACAAGGGCAAGCTTCCTCCATGGCTTTGGAGACCCAAGAAGGGTGTACACGCAGACAGACATGGAGCATGCAGGAAGTCTTTAAATACTGAACAAGGTGTAAAAATTACCTACAGGGAACAAGAGAGGAGAATTTCCCCTATTTAATCTCCTAACATAGCCTGTCCCTTATTCCCACTTACTAAATTCCCACTTCCCTTAGTTTTTAAAGATTTGTGTAATTATCTCAAACAACATGCCAAAAGACAATCTCTCTCCCCATCTTGCTTCCCTCTTGTCACAGAGATAGATTTCCTTCTAAAATCTCATTATCACAGCAAATAAATATTTAATATAAAGGAAATTATTTTAGCCCCCAAGTTCAGGCCCCGCAAAAATGAAACATTTACCTTCTAATGGTTTTACTAAAGGCAACACACAGGCATGTTTGCGCACACACGTGTGTGTGGAGGGGTGTGGGTGTACACTAGAAAAGCATGTATGGTTTCAGAGCAGTAAGATACTATAACACTGATTGCACTCTTTATGAAAAACAAAAGCTCATTAGGAGAGTCTTGGTTATGGGAACTTTAGCAGCAGGGCAACATGTTCTTGAACCCTGAAATAATAAATCAGGTCTAATCTTGATACCAACAAACCCACTACTTGTCTGGAAGAGGGAGAACTTTAAGGTCACAAATAATATGTTCAGAGTGGGTGCACAGCTCATTTTTGGAAGTTACCAGTGCAACAGAGGCCAATGCTGGCCAGCCTGCAATATATACTGTCAGCAATGCCTTCACTCCGGATGACATGTTTAGCCTGAGATGAAAATGGAGGAAATAAAAGTCTTACACTATACACTGGTCATTGTGAGAATGCAACATTATACTTGGCACTCACGGAAGCTGAACCAAACTTGACTTTATGCCGACTTTAGTTAAAAGAACAGCATGGAAAACTAAATCGAATTCCCTTGCCCAATGATTGATGACAATGCCTTTACTGGGAGGTGTGGAGCCTTACTCAAAGGCTGGGGTCGGGGCCCTGGGAAACTAAGGCTGAACCAGTAACTTTATATAGGATTTAGGGCCCCTAAACCTAAAGGTGCAAGAGTTATTTGCGGGGGTGAGGTGGGGTGGGTGGGTGAGCATTTGAAAAGGCTATCCACTCAACTTTTATCAGTACCAGCTACATGAAGACAGGGCTAAAAGTTATAAATCTCTCTGGAGCTCTATATACAAAGCACATTTTATGGTGGGGTGAGTCACTCAGAACTGTCTATTTTTGTCACAATGGCTTTTGTTTCATATTAGAATAAAGTGGGCTGATGATTTTATTCTAGTTCTGTGTAGGAAGTCATACTAGCACTGAGTCAAAAAAGGCAGATTGGCCAGTTCCAGGTAAACCCAGGGCTCACACGCCACTCAGAGGACAGGGCAGAACCCTAAGGTTCTTTCCCTAGTTTTATAAACACAAACCAAGGCCTTTGGTATCATCAAGCCTTTATGAGCAGTGTGCCATGGCAGAGCCTGCCATCTGTGCCTCTTCAACGCAAGTGACTCTCCTTTTAGATCAGGGCATCAAGAGCAGGAGGCCACCAAGGCCTTCCAACACACCTGAGCTCCTTCCTGTACCTGAACTTGATAGTGTCTGCCTTAGACAGTTCATTAGAAGAAAATCAAGGCTGGGGTTGCACAGGCTTGAATGTCAGCACCCACTGAATAAAATCAAGAAACACTTCGCTAATGCACTACTGGATAAAGCAAGTGGCCCATGAATAAGACCCGTCAGGGAAGGAAAAAAAAAAAAAGGCAATGCTATTCGGCTGGAACAGAAAGTATTTGCCATTCTGCTTGAGAGTGGGAAGGAGAAGAATTTATAAATCCATCTCAGTGGGCCAGTGGAACCTGGCTACTTCTGTTTAGATGTTCCTGTCAGCTCAAGAATGTCTTGAGAAAAATAAAATGTGGTTCACATCAAACAGCACCTTCCACCTGTCTTCTGGGCTTTCCTGAGGTACACACGGTGTCCCGGGATCACATCTTTCTGACAGGCCAACTGTATGGGAAAATGTTCTTCCTATTAAGTTTGTAAAACAGTCTAACATGTGAGAGCCTGTGTGTATAACATTGAAATTTCACCAAGTGGCTTCAGCCAAACCCACCACAAGCTTTGAGAATCAGTTCCTTTGAGAGGAGGCACATTACCTCAGCTCTGCTCAGGATCTGCAAATCCCATCCAGCCCTGTCATCTGATGTCATATTCTAGTCATCTGATGAAGGATCATTTGAACCCATCATGACCCAGGTGTGGTGTTGTCAATTTTCTGGGCTGGACATTAAAGACCCCACAGATCCATTGATGAAACTCATGTTTATCATTCTAGTTGGCCACTTTTGTCTCTTCTCCAACACCCACACTCTGCCAGCCTACCTCTTACCCGACCACCTCCACCATAAAAATCAAAGAACGCCACAATTTTACCTGAAACACACTTGCCTCGTTTTCCAGCCTGGCCTGACCCTTTCTTACCCTCTCATTCAGCCACTCTCAAACTAAAGAATTCACCAGAGAAGAAACTATCACCAAACACCTGACTAGGGGGTTCAGGGTATTTCAGGGCCCTCCTCAGGAAAGGATGACGTGGGAGCGCACCCCATCTTCAGGAGTCCCATGTGACCACGCTTCCTCTACAGCGTGACCCTGAGCTCCTCTGAGCTCATGGGAAAGGGGCCTAATAACTCTCCCTTGCGGGGGTGCCATGCTTTCAATTACTATCTGTAAAACACTCTGTGATCCCCAGATGAAAGGCAGGGCTGTGTAAAAGCCCAGAACCAGAGGCTAGGGTGACTGTCATTATTGTGGCTCAACCCCTGGACACAACTCCCAGCAAATCGTCCTTTTGAGGCTTTGTCTAGCGAGGCCTTCCACACCTGGGAAAAGTCTTAGAACGCAAAACATTTCCCACAGGGGCGTGGACTTTAGAAATGCGATTCTGTTGGTGGCAAGCTGGCACAAGCTGCCAAAGAAGAGCCAGCCAGAGCGGTACCTGAACAGCATCAGGCATACGCTACCGCAGAGAGATGTCAAGGGGGGAGCCTTATTTCAAAAAGGCAAGTAGAGGACAAGCAGAAAAGGTAAGTAAGACCCCCAGAGAAGGCTCAGCTAGGCTCCGTCACAGATGCCTACTAAGATCCACAGCCCCCTACAAGCAAGAGCTTCCCCAATCCCCCCCAATCCCTGAGACACATGGCAGGAAGTGTAATGGAAAGGCCAACCCATTACTGTTCTATATGTGGTCTTTTGGAACTGCCTGGCCTCCTGCAAGCTAGGAAGTCAACAAGCAAATAATGGTAAGCCCCCTCCACCAGGCTGGCTTTTCTCCCCATAGTCAGGAGTCAGTCTGCCCTCTGCTCTCCCATGCCCCAGCAGGATGAGTAGTGTGGCCCTCTCAAACATCAGCTCAGCAGCTACTTCTGTGGGGGAAGCTATGCACTTTGATGACATTGTAATGGTGGCAGGCGTGCCAGGCAAGGTATTATACCTCAGCAAGCTCTGTGGAAGCTGGCAGACTTGAAGTCCAGTCTTTTCTCTTTCCCCTCTAACCTCCCAAGATGGTTTACATCTTCACATCTGTACAATGGAGACAATAATACCTGCCTCATAGGACTTTAGCCTATGGACCTAATGTTATTACTGGTACTTTGGACAGTCCGACTAGAACTGTCCTTCTCTCCCTGAATCAGTGCCACAAAGTAGATACCAATTCCACCTCCTGTCAGGAAGTGACAACACTAAATGTACCAGAAGGAATTTGCCAAGATAGGTCAGCTCAGGAACAGCCTTAACCACACATCCCAAGCCCAAACCTTGAGGTCAGAAGTAAAGCTACAGTCCCTAACACAGGTCCCACCGCCCGTCTTCCTCCTCCTCAGGTGCAATCACAATCTGGCACATGTTCACTCCGTGCTCCAGGAGGGGAGGAGAGTTCCTGAATGAAGGAACAGACCTATCGTCCTCTTATCCTCCAGAGAGAGATGTGCCTGTCAGTAAAAACCAAACATTTGTAAAGCTGACGACGCAGGACATTTGTGTCACCACCTGTTGAAAACAGATGCCAGCGCATGCCATGCCTGCCCCAGACCTTCCCAGCACACTCTGACGCCACATTCTGTCCGAGATCCCTAAGCCAGGGCCTCTCCAGATCTTCAGGCCTAGCCTTCTTTTTGTCTTTGGATTGGTAAAATCTGAACTGAGGAGAACAGCTAAGTTTTCTCCAGCAAACAACTTCCCACAGCTATTTGTCAACTTCTGTCATTCAAAGGGATACAACACAAATGTATATCTCTAATGAAATTCACAGTCAGGAAAAGTTGTCATCATCGAGTTATATCTGTTATGACATACATTTCATTTTGTTCAATACATAACAGAAAAGCTATTTAATCAAACAGAAGATTCTCGCTAAAATGACAGTCCAAGCAATGTCCAAACAACTGCTTATTATGCAATGTGAGTCTGACTGGGATTGGATTGTTTTCAGTGATTTTCCCCCTTCTCTCTCATTGAGAAAATAGCTTGAGGGGCTGGGGTAGTAAACGGAGGGAGACTATGAAGTGGAGAGCTACATGGAGGGATCCAGGAGTACAAGGACTGGAGCCCACCCTGGAGCCTTCTAGAAAAAGGTAAAAGGCATGTCAACATCTAGATGGCCATAAAGGGTATGGCATCTTTGGGGGCCTGTGTCTGTCTTCTCCTTTACATACCATGACACACCAGGGACAGGATCAAATATAAAGGCAGAGTGCAAAGAACTACACCTGTGTTCTTCAAGCAACACTCACCCTTAGACACGTTGTTTGTTTCCCTTCACAATTTAATGAACACTTGTCTACAGTGATAAAACCCAATGTTATATTCTGCAGCAGAGTTTAAAGGATAGGGGAGCTAGCATGCCCATGACTGAAAACACATTAAAACAAAACAAAAAACATGTTAAGGGGTTAACTGGATAGGTACTTGAGTTTGGGTGTCATGGATGGTGTGAGTTTGTAGGATATGAGAGGTGGGGAGAGGACAAGAAAAGAAATGAGAGAGGAGAGAGACTAGGGAGGAGGGGAGAGTGGGTTAGTAATGCTGAGAAGTCCTTGCTTTCATGTTCCACACAATCCCACCAACATAGAAAGACACCAACAGAAAAATGGTAGAGGAATAGACAGATGGAGTTGTGGATATAATAAGATAGGTGAGTGGATGGATGGACAGACAGATGACTGTTGAGGGCATCTGAATAGATTAATTACCCTGAGAGACAAAGGCCCACTGTCTGGGGACCGTCCCTCCTCATTCTCACTCCTAAGTCTTATCCCCAGTCCTAACAGTTTTTCCAATAAGGGAAGAGGCTACCTCTCCAAGACAGCTGGGGTTGAACTATAGCTAAGAAACATTCTGTGGTCATTGAGGTAACAATGAACGGCATGCCAAACAGCTCCAAACCTTTCATCCTTACGATGATGGCCTGAGGCAAAGAAGAGTAGCTGGGACCAGAGATCCATATATTGAACAAACAAGGAGATGTGGGCCTCTCTCAGAGCACAGGGCTCCATAGGTCTGGCAGAAGACCCAGGAACTCATCGCTTTGCCAGACTTCTAGGCAAAACCACAGATAGTGGACAGCTCTAAGAAGCTTGGACCCTGCCATGTTCAAAGTCCGTCTATGAGCTTGTCATAATCTTCTGAAGTGGACTTTAAAATCAGACACAGCACTGGTCAATGGTCCACAAGGACAACCTCCAGGGTACTGACCCATTGACCCTCAGAGGAGTTATTTTTTTTCTATATTTCTCTCTTTTCTGACTCCCCCATCCCCTTTCCTCTCTTTCCTTCCTTCCTTGGTTTTGGCTTCTGTCACTGTCTTTGTGTTTATTTTGAGAGAGGGTCTCACTGCAGTCAGGCTGGCCTGGAATTCATAATGTAACCGAGGCTGCACCACAACTCACAGCAATGCTGCTGCCTCAGCCTCTCAAGTGCTGGGATTACATGGTGGACCACCCACTCCTAAGTTCTTGAAGAATTAACAATACTTGTCCAGACAACCTCCATCTCAGGAAGTTAGTCGACCTCTGAACTCAAGAGTCAGAAGGCGAGCTCAGAGGAATGCCCTATGCCATGGTCTGACCTCAGAGAGAATATGCTGCCTAGCCACCAAAGGCCCAACTCAACAGTGACCAAATGGCAAGTTGAAAGAGCATGGGCTGCATTTCTCTTTGATGGCATCTGTCCTCTTCCTTGCACTGGGACACCGGGACCTTGTGCTTCGACTTTCTTCTTGTCTATTTGTTGTTGTTGTTATTATTGTTGTTGTTATTGTTGTGGTTGTTTGTTTCTGTTTCTGCTGTGAAATAGGGTTTCCTCTACACATTCCAGGCTGACCTCCTACTCTTGATCAACCTCCCTTGGACTCCTTAGTGGTGGGATCACAGGCATGCTGCACCACACCTAATCCATGCTCATCACCTTGAAGGGACTCCACAGTCTCATGTGACACACAGCTGTCCTTTACTCCATTGTTAAGGATCCACTGTTTTTGCCTTGTTAATGACATGTCTTAAAGTCCCAGTCAGCCTCCTTATATAAGTGCCTGAGCACAGAAAGGCTTCGTGAAACTTCCCGGCATGTACCCACCTGACATTCCCCTCTGTATGATGTTCTCCCTCCCTTTAACCTTTCTATCCCTTGCTTACTTCCCTTGATGACCTCTCATCCTCCATCCGGGCCCTGGACAGGTTACTGACTCTTGGTACTTCGCTATCCTCTCCCTAAGCGGTCCTGAATCCCATGAGGTTTTTAAGGATGGCACCTCTCTGCTAAAATGGGGTGTGGCAGCAGACTGTGAGGCCACACGACTGAAAATCTGAAAGCTGGAGAATGTACAGGATGAAGCTGCCATGCAGGTCCTCCAGGATGCTAAGCGATACCCCAGGAACCGTGCTCCTGAATGGCGATTAGTTCCTACGGATGTCTATGGCCTGTGGAGTCCAGACAATCCTGAGCAACTCCACTTTGCTCTGTTGCTGCTGCTGGGTGCTCGTTTTTAAATGGCAATATCCAAATCAGAGAGGAAATGGTAGTGTTCCAAGCTAAATGGCACACATTCAGACAGACTAAGAAAATAACAATAAAAGTGTAAATTTATTCTGCATGTGTGATCATGACTACCATTACATCAGGTTCCATATATGCCCAGCCAGAATAAATATTAACCCATTTCATAAATGACTTTATCCCACATTTGTGGATAGAGCTCCACCCAAACCCAAAACAACACTGTTTCCATAGCAACCAACAGATTTCAAAGAGGAAAAAAAAATGGAGAAGACTTCAGAACACAGAGCAACCAAATAAAATAGCCAGTATCAACAAAGTATGTCAGCAGTATTTAAAAGCATTCAGTGAGGTCCAGTCTGTGGTTTAATCTCTTTCCCAGAAGCCAACTACTCCTAAAGTCACCTTCTCAAAATTCAATCTTTCCTCAAAGAAACAACTGCACAAATATTTCCATTTTAACTGGGGAAAGAAGCAAATTTGAGTCATTCCTGGGGTTCGAGTGAAGTACGAGAAGGGAAATTGTTCGTGTCCAGCAAGTGATTCTGCACAGTGAAATGCAGGGGATTACAACTGATAATTCTGCATTATTACTTCGCCATGTTTTGATTGTCCTATTAGCATACCCATTCTCTTGCTGGGTTTGGGGGAGATGGCAAAAGCCACAGCTGAAAGCCAGGATGCTCACAACCTTGGATGCAGCAGCTCAGTATCAGACCTGGCACGGAGGAGCTTTCTCAGTAACCTGAGTCAGTGAGCCACAGCCACACAATTTGTAAGTCCTGATGTGAGAAACCTATATTCAAATTCAAAGCAATGCCCACAGGGATCTTCCTCCTGTTGGGCCACAGAGACCTTGGTGAACTCTACTCAAAATCAATCAATCTTGCCTCTTCCACCACTGACTCCTAATTTCAAAGAATCACATATTTTTGGTTTTCTCATTTTTTTTTTGTTTTTTTCTTTTTAGCAATTAACCACTCCTAAGATGTGAAGGGTATTTTGAGCCCTTTTGCCTGTTATCTTCCTGAAAGAAGTTAAAAAGTGACTTGGGTCCATCCCACATGCTGTCTGAGCAGCTTGGCTAAGTGTGCCTCTCTCACCTGGCAGAGTCTGCTTCGTGCCTGTAAAACATAATGAAGAAAAGTGTCTTCTACCTTGTAGAGATGTTGCAAAGGTAAACTGAGCAAACTCATGCACAATGCTTATTAATAAGCAGCCTAACTCACAACAGAGGGAATGGTGTTCCTACTGTTACTACGGATAAGCGATCAATTCTTCTCTTAATTATTAGTTCCATCTGGTCGGCTTTCCAGTTTATCACTGCAGAAAGCAATACTACTGAAAACATAGCTTAGGGAAAGTATCCCCGAGAGTAGCCACACCCTCCAATGGTTCAGCTTCAGCTGGTCTTCAATGCCATGTATCTGGTAAGAAGAACCAGGCAACCATTGGGCACGATTTTGTCCCTTACCATTCTCAAGCCTCAACATCCTACCACTACCACACCAGGAGCACCTGATGTGATAATGTGAAGAACTGTGGCAAGGATGAACTGAGAGGAACCTTGAGTAGGACTTCACACCCCCATACCAGCCTATTCCAGTCACTAGAACTGCCATGGTCACGCCTGGGACAGTTTTGGCTAAGAATGGCTCCCAGAGGCTCCTTCATGTGAATACCTTGTCTTCAGTTGGTACAACCGACTGTTTGGGGAGTATTAGGAGGTGTGTTCTTGTTAGGGAAGGTGTGTCACTGAGGGGCAGTCTTTGAGGTTTCAAAAGACTAATCCCAGGGATCTCCTCCTTGGGTTAGAGATGTTGTTGCTCCCACCATGCCTTCACTCTCCTGTCATGGACTCCACCAACCCTCTAGAACCATAGGCCCAATTAAACACTCTCTTTTATAAAGCTGCCTTGGTCATGGTGTCTCATCATGGCGATAAAACAGAACCTAATACAATCATCATGATACTTAATGAGACACAACTAATTCAACAACTATTTACTCACTATGACTGTATACCAGATGGTATGTAGCTATAGAAAAAAAAAAACCCATGTACTCACTAAATTTGCAGGCTAAAGGGGGTTACTGTGAAGGAACAGGGCTGGGAGGGGGGAGTACAAACTACTGTTACAGTGGGTATAGTGGGAAAGGGCAGAAATGAATTACTGAGGTTTAGCAATGACAACACTGCCATATTTTAAAGATTTTCCTCCTGTATCTAATGTAAGGCAACATCATTACATCTTCCCGACAATCACTCCGGCAACACTTTTTACTTTCTAGCCTTTTTCATGGAGGACTCAAATTTACTACAGGGCTTTCGAAGCTTAGCCAAAGCTACACCAACACGGCACTCTTTTCAAGTCATAGGAAGGATTCACTGCATTTATAGTTCCTGAAAACATACAAGTTCAAGTACCTAGGGACTAATAAGAAAAGGTAAAAGGAAGACCATTCACCATTGAATCCATACTTCCGAGCATCCAACATGTTCTCTTCCGGTGCCACCTGAGTCCCCACCCCGTAAGAACACAGCCCAGAGACGTGGCTCTATGAAGCATGGCAGCGACCAGAGCACAACTCACTCTGGTGGCTCAGTGTACATGTGCTAAGGCTGCAGCAAACATCAGGTGACTCCCAAGTTTAAAGATTTATTGGAATTTGCTCCACAACCCTATTAGCAGTGTTTTCCTGTCCCTTTCCCCACAGTGTGCCTAATGGTAGAAGATGCACAAAAGTAATTACATTTACACTTCATGATGAAGTCCCGAGTCTCCAAAAGCACACGCCCAACCACACTTTTTATTGTTTTTCATTACGGGCTGTGTGCTTCATTGCCTTGAGAGCCATATTTTTTGTCGGGGGAGGAGGTGTAAGTAGGGAAAACTGATTCTGTGGAGGATGAAGCATCACGTTGGGGCCGTGTGCTTACCAATGCAGGATCACTATCACTGGACTCCCTGAATTCTGCCATTTCAGTGTGGTACATTATTTCATAACAGGGAATAAAGATTTAAAATAAGTGGGGTGTATGTATGTACACACTTGTGTACATGTGTGCAAGTGTGTGTGGAAACCAGAGGTCAGTCGTGAGTGTTGTTCATCATGATATTGTCCGCCTAGCTTTTTTGAGATTGAGTCTCACACTGACCTGGAATTCACTAAGTTGGATACTAGGTTGGTTATCCAGAAAAAAATCCAACTGTCTCCACCTCGCCAACATCCCCATGCCTGTCTTTTGAAAGTGGATCTGGGTAATGAACGGAAGAACTCCTGATTGCTCTGTAAGCTCCTTACTAGTTGAGTCTATTCACTGAGTATAACTCAGACTTTTAAAATATACACTATAAAGCTGTTTACACACAATCACGACCCCCCAGACATACAAATGTAAGTGCAAAAGAATTGGAAAAATCTGGCTGATCCAAAAGAACTCTGCACACATGGGAAGAGCACCCATAACCAATGGCTCCTCACCCTGCATGCTCTGTTTTAAATTATATTAAACATGTAAGAACTGCTTCCCTTTAACACACATGGTTCCAGAGACAGAAAGATGCTAAGCTTGAGTGGAGACTTCTTCCTATGTCTCAGAATTGTGACCCTGAAACAAGCTGGGTTCCCCTTGGAGAGTAAACAAGGAAGAAATTCTAGATCGGTATTTGACTCATACCAAGTTGTTTTGTTCATTAAGATGATTTCAGCCCATGGATAAAGTGTGTTAGGAGAATGTGGAAATGGAAATGTAGACTGTTTCCCCTCAAAGTGGGAAGACACAAGAAAAAGCCAGTCCACATAATCATAGTGATTACAACTTGGCTGACCTCTGCTACCTCCACAACTGTTGTTTATGCACAATGCCTAACACACCGGCACTGCATAGATCCATGCCCTCAGCTCTTCCTAGGAGTGATAAAGACAAGCATTTTCTTTTTAAGAATAGCAACATCAACAGGACAGTGGTGGTGCATGCCTTCAATCCCAGCACTCAGGAGGCAGAGGCAGAGGCAGAGGCAGAGACAGAGGCAAACAGATCTCTGTGAGTTCAAGGCCAGCCTGGTCCACAGAGCAAGTTCTAGGACCACATAGATCCTGTCTCAAAAAGATAAGAATAGCTAAATGATTTATAACCAGGTTAGAAGGTTAAGATATGGGTCAAATTTTGAACCCAGAGCTCATTCCAATGTTGTTCTTCACCTAAGGTAACAGAATGACTTCAGACCTTGTTCTCTGGGTACTGCCAGACCTTTTGGGGGTAGGTTACCAAGAAATAGAAAGAGAGAGAAAAGCTGGCAAAATGCATTAGCCAAAGATGCACAACTTGATGTCAGAAGTAAACTTTGGAGTGAGGTATCTTAATAAAATCTCAAGTGCAAAGTCTTCCTCTCCCTCTGTGGCCTCGCTCCCTCCCCGTCTTCTGCCTCCAGTCCTAAAGGCGCTCTGTACCTGTTACTGGACAGCCTTCGAAGGCCCACAGTTCTGATCTTCACTTAACACACGAAGAAGAAACAATTTCAAAGCCTAAACCAAGGGGAACCTATATATTCAGGAAGTGTTGTCACAAACATTTGAAACCTTATGTTAAAGAGATGGATGGAGTACAGCTTAGTGGATGATCATTCGGCTGGCATGTGGGAGGCCCTGTGCATCACCAGGACCAGAAAACCATACATATAATACACACTTCAGTGTCCGTATTTACACATATATGATATACAGACACAGAGCATTTTATGGGAAGCATCAGTTGGATCACTTAAATTATAAAAGCGATATCCTTTCCAACAAAAATCATCAAGAAAAATAGAGATATAGCAGAATGTATTTCCCCATTTTAGAAGAAAGCTTTATTACTCAGATACAGAACAGTGGTGAACGCATCCCTGTTTAAGACACACAGGTTTACATGGTGAGAGGTTTACTGGCTGGTTTTGTGTGTCAACTTGACACAAGCTGTAGTTATCACAGAGAAGGGAGCTTCTGTTGGGGAAGTGCCTCCACGAGATCCAGGTGAGGGGCATTTTCTTGGTTGGTGATCAAGTGGCACACTGTGGGTGGTGCCATCCCTGGGCTGGTAGTCTTGGGTTCTATAAGAAAGCAAGCTGAGCAAGCCAGGGGAAGCAAGCCAGTAAGGAACATCCCCCCAAGGCCTCTGCATCAGCTCCTGTTTCCTGCCCTGCTTGAGTTCCAGTCCTGACTTCCTTTGGTGATGAACAGCAATGTGGAAGTGTAAGGTGAATAAATCCTTTCCTCCCCAACTTGCTTCTTGGTCATGTTTGTGCAGGAATAGAAACCCTGACTAAGACAAGAGGGAAGTTTTTAAATAAGTACATACATACATACATACATACATACATACATACATACATACATACAGGATACTGTGTAATAAAATTCCATATCACTACATGAATGTCAACAACCTGACTCTTTAAGTAGACAGGTCATACCACAGCATATAAGAAATGGAAATGACTGAAATTGATTTGCTTACCATTAGATGATAATCAGTAAAGGAGTATTTTTAATTGTTATAATTTATGCCTGATAAAATGAGCTGGTTTAGGACACACTGTATCCCTTTAAGAACAGGAAATGTGATTTTAATTCATGAGTGTGAGACAGGTTCTTTAATGGGGCCACACAACAAAAATCAAAGGTGAGCCACACATGCCATTTGAAATTTTCTGCCATCCGCGTAAAACAAAAGGCAACAGGTTAAAACTGCAGATGATACAGCTCACTTAACAACATCCCAAATCTTCTCCCTTCATCATGCACTGAGAGATCTTTGAAATAAATCCAGGGTGTACCCTCCCACTCAGCCACCTCGCTGCCACGGCCACGCCGCACACACTTCAAGCACCCTGAAGCCAGCTGGTCTGTAAGAGGTACTGGAAAATGCAGTGACAGTGGATCGTTTTGCCATATTGTTGGCAAAGAAAATACCTAGAAAAAAAACCCAGCAGGTTCTATTTCAGAGAATTAAGAATATCATCAGAGTTGGCTCTATTGACCGGGGAGGGGGGGTTTGGGGGGGAAGGGGTCATGTATACATGTGTTTATGAACCAGAGTATCCATTCACAGGTATGTTCACACACATGGAGCACAGAGGACAACCTCAAGTATTAACTCCTTGGATTCCGTTCACCTATTTTTGATTTTGAGACTAGCCTGAAACTCACCAAAAAGGCTAGGCTGTCTGTCTGGGATCGGTGATGGATCCGCCGGACCCGCCTGTCTTGGCCTTGCAGAGCTGAGTTTTAAAGGAACACCATTAAACTTTTTAAGTGGATCCTGGGGATCAAACCGAAGTCCTCATGTTCACACAGCAAACAATTCATCGACTGAAACATCCCATCCACCATCTTCGCTTCTACAGGCAACTTCTCTACCAAATCCAGACAAGGATTCTAAGGAAATCCTATAAGACACACAGGCTTTTACTACCAAAACTGTAACTGTCTCCTTAAATTCAAAACAAAACTAGCATTCGGTCGGTGGTTAATCAGGCCTTTTCTGTATATCTGGTTTTTTGTTTTGTTTTGTTTTTTGTTTTTTCGAGACAGGGTTTCTCTGTATAGCCCTGGCTGTCCTGGAACTCACTATGTAGACCAGAGTATATCTGTTTGTAATAGAAGGTTTCTGCTCCTTATTCTGGTTCTCAGTTCAATAGTAAGTAGTTAAATCTATGACATTCCCTAGGAACCCAGCACCTTAAGAAACAACCTCATAATGAAATTAATCTAAAGGAAATTTGTTGACACTTACCTCCTTTTTCCACTTGAACTTGGTAAGAGACACCTGTGGTTTTCAAAGACTCATGTCTAGAAATGAGGGCTTTTGTATATTACCTTGAGCCACTATGGTGGACACAGTGTCCTCTACGCTAGTGGTTCTCAACCTTCCTAATGCCTTGACTGTCTAATACAGTTCTTCAGGTTGTGGTGACCTCCACCCATAAAATTATTTTCACTTTTACTTTATGATTGTAATTTTCTACTGTTGTGACTCATAATGTAAATACTTGTGTTTTCTGATGTCTTAGGCCCACCAGAGGGGTTGCAACCTGCAGGTTGAGAACCACCACTCTAACAAATTTACACCATGGACATTCTGCAGCAATGGTGTAATAAGGAGGGCAGGACCTGGTACTCCCCACACATACCCAAAGGATCCAAGAGAAACACTATAAAATTCCGCAGCTCCCAGTGAGATGCAAGGTTCGAAGGGCTGGGAAGGTCCTCAGGCTAGGCAGACCCTCAAATTCTGAACACTTAAATCCCTTCTCGTTTCTATGGAATTTGTTCCTTTCCAAGTATTGGTCTGAAGAGTGCTGAAAGAATGCAAAGCTCTCATATTCAGATGTACAGTAAAGTGAGAAGTCTGGGGAACTGTGAGCATGCTGCCATCCCTTGGCTCACAAGTCTCTTCTTAATAAAACACACCTTCAAGAGCTGTCGACATTCATATAGGTAGAATTCAAAGCAAATGCTTGACATTTTGACTCAAATAAACAGGTAGGCAACCTCAACAAAAGCAGTTCTGAACCTGTACAACCAAACCCCACCACAGATGCTCTTGACATCCAAGGAAATACCGCTTTCCTGTGATACATAGCACGGCATCTGCACCGCAGGGCTGATGACGACATCCACCGCACATGACCATAAAGCCTCAACCGGTAACATCCCACTGAAACAATGCTTATTCAGACCACGCAAGAAGAAGAGAATTGCAAGGTAATTTCTAATACTGAGACTCTCTATCCATATATAACAACACCAACTGAAGCAGATCTCCCAAATTAACTTTCCAAAATGATTAAGGGGAAATGTGAAACATCACAGTTTATACAAGACAAGAAACATTTGGCTGCAAATGGAATTTATAATTTTGCTAATTAAAAATTATCCCATTTTCACTTTGGATCCATCACTGAACAGAAACAGGAATAACCTTGCCATGCCAGAAACACAAGCAAATGATTAAAGTTCTACTAAAAGAGAAAAAAAAAATCTTTAAAAGTTGGGAAAACATTTCATTAGGCTACAAATCAAAACCCGTCTGTCCTTGACATCTCTTTAATGTCTTCCAGATTCCACATCAACTTTTTTAATCACTCACTGAATCACTCAGAAATTAAAATATGTTAAAATACTATCCATCTTGGGCCTCTAAAACAGTCCTTTGATATAATAGAACCTTCAGGCCCCTATATGAGCAATAGTTACACACTACCTTGACTCTGATTTATAGATTCTATATATTTCACAATGAGAAAAATAATATTCCCAGAATCATGCCTTCATCAGTAAATCTGCTATATGTGAAGAATATAAATAAATACTAAAAGGGGCCACCGTGAACTCTCTCCTGTTACATGTGCCAAGTAGACGTGGATGTAGCTTAGATTAAAAATAAAAATCATTTTCAAGCTTCCAAGGTGTTGGCAACAAAATATGCTTTTCAAAGGAGAGAGAAAGAATGTGAGTGGCAAGAAGGTTGACTGATGAACAAGTATTTCTCTGCAAAGCTAATGAAGGCAATGTTTACAGCACACGCTTATTTATTTACGCTTCCCTTCCTCGAGCCCTCCATGCGCCATGGGCGTCAGTGTTCAGTAATGGCACTGAAAAGCCCAGAACCTTCCAACTGCAAGTTACAGTAGTCACTGTGTCAGTGGAAACAATGAGTCACAGGCGTTCAACCTGGGATGAGCTGTGACAGCACCTCACATGTGTCACTGGGGTATCATGTGACATGGCTGTTGCCGTGGTGAGGCTCCATGTTCAGGAAATGTGTTAAGTATCATAGAAGGCACCCAGCCATCCCTCAAGATACTGTACATGCCCGAAAATGTACTCTGAAATCTTCCGACTGCCGCTATCACTGTCATTGGCTTCCTCTCTGGGACTGAATGGAGGGGAAGGCAAGCCACAAGGAAGAAGCTGGAAGAAAATGAAGCAACCATTCCTGGTGTCAGGGAGAAGAGGCTGAGGATGACAGAAGCTTTAAAACAATAGCTCCAAACAGTTTCAAAGAATAAAAATCAACTATGCCCAATATGAGATTATTTTGTATTACGAGTACAATTTTCAGGCACTAAAACAAAGGGGAAAGCAAAAGATATCACAAATGGCATCATGTTTTAGGCTGAATGAAGAAATTATACAATTTAAGTATATATGATAAACAGCTCTGGTCACATTCACAAAAGAATGAACAAATGGACCAACAAAAGAAAGAAAAAAGAAAAAGAAAGAAATCAAGTAAGATAAAACACTCCAGTTGAATTTGTCTAAGCCAAATCTCCAACTCAACCCAGGCAGCATTGCTTTTGACATCTTGAAACAAGAAGCAGATACTCACAGACTTCCTGTCATGACCATGAAGGATCTGACTGGGAAGAAAGGACGGGACCCTGACTGGCATTCTCTGAACCTTTACATGAGGGACCAGATTCATGGTTATCACTAAGACTGTGCCTGCCTTCAAACAAAGACAAGCCTAGTCCAGCAACCGGAGTTTCGAAGGGAATTTAAGACTCTAGCAGCAGACTCTCTGGATGTCAGTTTCCCAGATTTGAAATTTAGGAAGTGGGTTAAGGATAGTCAAAACATTTCACTTCCAAATGCAGAAGATGGTTTTACCAGAAAAAGGTACCTTTAAGTGAATTACAGATCAATAATGATATGCACACAAATCTGCTGGTACCCTGAGATGCAACTGAGATGGTCTTGGGACACAAAAAACCTACACAGGACAGGAACAGCAGGCAAAGTCCGGTCAGCCTGCAGAAGATCCGAGAAGGACCTCACATTGCTAACAGGTTATCATGTACAGGAGCTAGCATCTGTAGGAACCCAACACAAAGAATCAGTAGGAGGCTTTCTGGTGGCAGACTGGAGCCCAGCTTTTAAAAGAACTTCCTAGCTCTAAGGCTCTGCCAAAGATGTACATCTATAACCTGTCTCCAAGATTCAAGGGCTGGACAGCTGGCTCAGCAGTTAAGAGTTCTCACTACTCTTCCAGAGTATCAGTTTAGTTTCCCAGCACCCATGTTGGATGGCCTACAACCACCCATAACTCAAGATCTAGGGAATTTAATTTCTGGCCTCTATGGTCAAAAGCACATGTACACATGCACACACAGACACACACAGACACACACACACACATACACACACAGACACACACATACACACACACCCCCAAATAAACGTAAGTCTTAAAAAGAAAATTCAAGTTTACCATACCCAGTTATTCAAATACATTGAGGTCCACACAAGATTGAAGCATAAAATTCACATGGGGTAGAGAGAAGCTATGAGATTCATCCTCACACTGAATGTAGACATTACAAGGGTCTTTGAGTGTGCTATGAATGCTGTAATAATCACCTGACGTAGACAGAGGCAGGCAGACAGGCAAGCAGACACAGACACATACTTTCACATCCTGAACACCCTAGAGGGGAGAATGAAAAAGACTATCATACTGACTACAATGCACTTTCTTGAAATTTAGGTCAAGCTGCTAAGCTTTAGGGCTAGTTTATGAGGTACTTGTTATTTGCTGAGAATACACTCTATGCCAACTCTGTGTTTTCTGTACATTCGCACACTTTTCATTCCACAATCACCTAAAACTTCTCTTTTAAAAGTAAGTTCAGGTACAGAGAGATGTGACTGTTATAGGATTCATAGGCAAGCTTTCAGACTAACAGCCTGCGTCAGCCAGCACCACACTTGGCTATTTCCTATTAAAGGTTCCACATCTTGGCCCTAGATCCTGGCATACATTTGTGTTTTATTTAACAAAGAGAAGGTAAGTAATCTCAAAAGGCTGTCAGTACACAACCACCTTTGAGGGTTCTCTCCCACTCCCTACCTTTTTCATTACAATGAAGGCCTGTGTGAAAACTCAGTTTGTCTCAGAGAGGCTCACCTTGTCTCCGGATGTTTGTTCTCTGACTGCATTAACAATACACTGGTTCACAAATCCTGGATGGCTGACAATCAGAAACTTTCCCTTGCATGTCCAATCCAGTTTTACTATGACACAGATGAGGAACGGTCTTCTCAACTACTCTCTGATTTTCTCCATTTCTTTCTCTGGCAGGCTTCCATTGTCCCTTATGAATGGGATGTCTGGGGAATGGTGCCACATATGATTGTCTTTGAACATTTCCTCTCACTCATAGCTCTACCCTTGGAATTGACGATGAAAAATGTCTACAAATTCTTCCTTCCCATTCCAATCCCCCCTACCTGGACTTCTCACCAGTTTAGAGGAACCATTGAAATACCCAGCAAAGAACCAGGGAGAACTCTGATCTGAGGCAACTTCCAACCATGCTTAGTTGGTATTCATTGTTAAGAAGTTGGATGTGTAACTCAGGGGTCTCACAATGCTAGACAAATTCTACCACTGAGATACAGCTTCTGCCCAAGCCAACTTCTACCCAGAATTCCAGTCTCTTCTCATCATTCTTATCCTATATAATTTTTTTTTCACCTGACATGAACTACTGTCCTTGGAGCTACTTTACTCAGAATACATTTTTAAGCTTTATTTATATTTGTATTTATTGATTTCTATGCACATTTGTGTTTATGTGCATGTGTTATATCTACTATATATATGTATAAACCCGCAGAGCCTAAAGAGGAACTGGAGTCACAGGTGGTTGTAAGTCACCATGTGAATGTTAGGAACCAAACCTAGGTCTTTTGCAAGATTAGTAAGTTCTCTAAACCATTGAGCCATCTTTCTAGCTCCCTCAAAATATATGTTAATGGTCATTTAAAAATAAAATTCCCTATTCAAATTCACTATGACAATTCTACTATGGCCAACTACCTACCACTTGAACAATAATTCTGTTTTCTTAAAACCTCTAAAACTTTTATTAAACATTGCATTTAAGCAATATTATCTGAGAAATGAGATGATGTGCTAATTCTATTTTTGCCACGGATTTAATATATACTGAATGTATTAAAATAATATGTAAGCCTCTCTTTTTTAAAACTTGCATTTGCATCTACTAAGAAACATAAACTCTCCTGGTGTGATATGCAATGGCTTCTAGAACGTTTTGGCTGTGAAAGGAATAGAGGCAGATCACACAACGGTTTCTAACGTCCTGCTCCTTCCATGGCTTCTCTCTCACTGTGTTATCCATTCCCAGCCTTGCTTCTACCTCAAAAAGGAGGAGAGGCTCATAAAATGTCACTCTAAATGAATCAATACCTATACAGGGCAGCTTACCTCAAAATGAAAATTATTTGCAGCGAATTTCTCCCATCAAGAACCCATACAAAACTGCCAAGTGTGGTGCTGTGCGCTGGAGAGGCAGAGAGAAGAAGCAACGTGGTGTTCCCTGGTTGGCCAGCCTAGCCTACTTGGCTGATCTGGGCCAATGAGAGACCCTGTCTTGTAGGATGTAAATGGCATACCTGAGGATGACACCAAGGGTGGTCTTCTGTGTTACACTGGTGTACATACATGCACACTTGCACATGCAAACACAGAGCACATTTTAAAAGGGGGGTTTCAAAAGATCCCTCAGTGGGTAAAGGTGCTTATTTCCAAGCCTAACAATCAGAGTTCAATCCTGAGGACCCCTGTGGTAGGAAAGAAATGACTCTTGCCAGATGTCCTTAGACCTTCAAGACATGTGCAATGTGGTACCTGCATCCAACACCCCGCCCCCACCACCCACACACAGAGTAATTTTGTATGCAACTACAAATAACAGCATCTTGAGATTCCTGGGCACTCTCTGACCTCTTAGACTAGGTCTTGGCCATACCTCAGGCCAAATCCCACTTGCTCCCAATGAGCGACATGCAGCTTTATTCATAAATAGATGTGGACGAAGTGAAGAGAGTATTACTCCTTAATGACATGGGAAAAAAACCTGACTTTCATATTCTGATGTCTATAAATAAGTCTGACTGGAACTTAGCCACACCCACTCATTTGCATATGGCCCTTGCTGCACTGCTCCCTGGTGCCAGAGGGGAACAGCTGTAATCACCCAGGCAGCTCATGAACTTAAATCAATCATTCTTTTGTTATTTCTAGAAAAGGACTGCTCTTCTCTAACAGAGACAGAGAAGCCAGAGTTGCCTTCATCCACATAACAGATCTGATTTTCATTCATAGTGCCAAAGTCAGAGGACATCCTTGGGTACCTGTCCTCTGCCCCATCCTGTCTGAGACAGGATCTCTTAGCTGTTTGCTGCCCTGTACCACAGGTTACAGACTGTGAGCTTCTGGATTCTCCTGTCTCAGCCTCCTGTCTTCCCACAGAAGTGTAGGGATTACACACATGCACTGATGTGTCTGACTTTCACCTGGCTTCTGGGGGGTCCAAGTTCAGATCATCAATCAGATTTTTCACAGCAAGCACCTCACCCTCTGAACTAGCTCACTGGGGCGTACACACACCAGTGCACTCCGAGCTACCCACGCTCACTTTCCATCAGCCTGAGCTTGGGCCATCTTACCTTCTCGTGCAATTCTGTAGACTATTTATTAACCACCCTACAAATAAGCTAGCCTGACACCTTTTTAAAGCAGCAACATTATTAATTAAAAAGATGCTGACACCCATGCACAATAACTTCCTTATATCTTAATATGCATATCCATAGACTGATTATAACAGCGCCAAGAGATTGACAGGAAATGACTGAGTGTAATGGCCCAGAGAAGACACCACATTGATCAGTATATAATACACGTTTCTTCAAACTGCCTACCTGCATATTTACACATGTCAACTCACACAGACTTTTATGACAGAATGCTTTTTTCAAAGATCTATGTAACAATTCTAACACCGATTCAAAAAAAAAATTTTTTTTTCAATCACAAAAAGCACCTTCTGAGACTTCAGAAAGTGGGAATTTTATCATCAAATAGTGCAACCTGGAGCTTTCGCCCTTCCACCTGCAAGGATCCTGATGGATAAAAGAAAACCTGCAAATGTCTCACGAGGTGAAATATAGTTACAAGAAACACATATTCCTGGTCATAAGGTCATAACTTGGTTACAGACTTTCCACAACCAGTAAGACATCACACAACCTTTCCCCCGCTTGCCATATGAGCAAACTGAGGCTTCAGGGAGACTAGTGTGTTTGCCAGGCTTACACTGTTAGGGAGGTCGCTGTCCAGTCTGAGTCAGTGATCAAGTTCTCTTGAGAAAACCTGTGGACCTGACAATATAAACTTAACACCTTTCCTGGGCAGTTCTCAGGTCAAAAGCATTGAAAAGTGTGGCCTCAAGTACTCGGAGGATGTGACCTATAGACCAAAGCTAGTACACCATGCTCCCTGACAGAACGGTTCTCTCTCCATCCTCATATCTGGCTATAATTCCCACTGCTGAAGAGAAACTGCAGATACCTCACCAAGTCTACAAGAGGGAATCCCCACACCACCCAGTAGGCCGGAACTCTCCTCAGAGCCTCCACAAACCTGCTGTCTACCCATACCTATCTATAACTATCCTGATAAATATCTTACCTCAAAGGACAATCTATGTCAGTGTCCCCCCACTTAAAGCCCTAATTTAAGGCCTTACAGACTGAGAGAAGAGAAAATGGTGAGTTTCAAGCTTAGGTTTCCTTTAGCTACTATGAAATGATTCAGGGGACTATTAGAGGAAGATCTCTAACACAAGTATTATAACCCTCGGCCGGTCACAGCTAGCCTAGTATGCCAACTACTGTTATTGGGCAGGTTAGACACAGAATATTCGGGTACCAGGCTAAACCACTGTATCTGCATTGTTTAGAAAATGAACTCAAGACTGGGCTGACCTGGTGTACTGCTTCTAACCTCAAGGCTCTAGTAAATCCAATACCCCGGCAGCTATGGGGGGAAGGGACCAGACTACAAGGACATGCTGCACCCCATGACTGGCTTATCAACCACTAGAACAACAAGTGTGCTAGGTAAGGCTTCATCCCCACCCCCAAACACACATACACATGCAGAGGGTGGACACATTAGGGCAGAGACACATGTGTTTGGAAGCCAGAAATGAGTGTAAAGTACTTCCCTTAGTTGCTCTCCCCCTTGCTCTCTCTGTGTCTGGAGCTCACGCATCAGGCTAGAAGGGCCAGCCAGAGAGGGCCAACCTCTCACTCCCAACCTCTCACTCCCAACCTCTCACTCCCAACCTCTCACTCCCAACCTCTCCCTAGCACTGGAATCATAGACATAAACTAAGACAGTATAGGCATTTTTCTGTGGATTCTGGGATCCAAACTCAGATCTTCATATGTTCATGGCAAGGACTCGACCAAATAAGCAACACCCCCCCACACACACACACACACCTTACAGAGGCCCAAGACTTTAGAAAGCTGTAAAAACTCTTACAGCTCTCAGCCATTGGAATAGCAACCTGCTGCCCCTCAGTTTCCCATCTTCTCCAAGTAGGTGCAGAGAAACCACAAGTGGTGTGTCACTTGCGGTTATATAACCTAGTCTGCAACTTTCAGAACTATATAGAGAAAAGTTCCCTTATTAATACCCAAGTGCACCTGATGTTAAAAATAGTACAAAATCCCACACATTCCTGGAACGAGTCTTGGCTGCCTATACTGCAGAGCCATCCAAAGAGCAGACGTCCCCGTTGCCTATGGACATGTGGCCTAAATGTCACATACAACACTCAGGCTTCCCACCACCACAAAGGTCTCACATCAGGGCCTTCCCTCAAACACCAGTTCTCTCTTGGGTTGGGCTAATATTCCTATTATGTTTATGTTCCTGGGGTCCAGACACTTAGGCATTGCTGCTCCAGGGGATGCTGACAGACAGAAAGGCATTCCACACTGAGCCCATGGCCAGGATCTTGGCTAGAAAATGAGAAATATTGGAGGCAGGGAGGAATTTGGAAGAAATTGTTCTCCTTCCTACCGTGGGTTTCATGTACAGAACAAGCTTCAGTTTCAAATTCATTGCATCCCATGTCTTTGTACGCCATACACGCACGTGCATGCGCGCGCACACACACACACACACATACACACACACGTAAAGGAGGATATTTAGCAGTCCCTGCCTCTGTCCCTTGAGACAGGGTCACTGAACAAGAGGCAAGGCTAGAAATGAACAAGTCCAAATAACCTAGACTTCATGGTGCTGCAAGCACACAGTCACACTCAGCTTTTCAGGTGGCACTGGCAACTTGAACTCAGTCCTCACACTTGTACCGCATGTGCTCTTACCCACTGAGCTATCTCTCCAGCTCCATAGTCCATTTTTTTCCTCAAAGATAAACTACACAATCTTCCCTGTGAAGTAGCATTTAAAAAACCCTGGATAGCCATGAAACCTACTAGAACAGGAACGAACATAGCAGGTGCCCAATAGTTAGGTCAATACGGACCCTGGCCCAAGCCTCGGCAGAAACCACTTTTGATGCTCTGTGATTCTATGCGTGGGACTTGAGTACTCCACTTCTGCCTTGACAATAAATCCAGAATGATAATATGCACCACACAGAGGTGCTGTTAGAAGTAAATGAGATAACCAATGTGATACTTAAGCTAGTGCAGGGGAAAAATAAGTGTCTAATGGATGTCTGCTATGATTATTTCTTACAAACATTACTAAACTCACAGAACGCAGGAGGGATACAAAGATTCCATCTCATGAGCCCGTTCCAATCAATCAGACAGAACTGCATAGCCTACTGTGCAGGGAGAAATCTAAGAGTCACCATCAGAGCAGAACATGGCCAGAGGTCTAGGGGTTTGGTCATCCTTGGCCAAGGTCAACAGAATTACCCTCTGAAGAAGGGCTGATAGGTGACCAGACCGCATCTTCACCTCTGATTGCTTTCCAGAGCTCTGGTGACATAATCAACACAAATAATAATACATAGCACACTGAAATGAAATTAAAATGTACATTAACTAAATGATAGCTTAAATGTGATAATTGCTCATTTTTCTTTAAGAAGGAATTAAAATGATGGCAATTCTCAACAGGCAGCTCAGCAGCCTGCATATGAAACGAGATGGAAATTTCCTTCTCGTGGCCTCTGCACATAACTCCAACCAAGTTAACAGAAAACACAGTGTTTTTTTAAGAATAATGTGTGATATAGTCTAAGTTCCTAGAATTTTACATCATGAAAGGCATCATGTAAAAAATAAAGGCTGAATTCCTTCCTCCTCAGCGTTACAGCTTACTGATGAGCAGGGCTTACACGTGAAAGGAAGATGTGAGAGTTATCCCACGGGGTCAGCGCCTGGCATCTACGGGTGCCTGCCCTTCAGGAAAGTCAGTGCTGGCAGAATGAAAGTCACCCACCAGTTCTCACAGCTCCACTTCCTCACCAAGTCAGAGCCAGGCTTGACACATAGGTGAAAGGAAGGTGAGAACAGGCCCCCCCCACCCCCTGCTGATCTTCTCCAACAGAAATTAAAAACAAATGAACCCCACCACCTCACAATGTGTCTCATCTAAAACACCCAAACCAGAAGAAAAGAAAAACTACCCAGCAGACTCAGGGCACAAGGTGCAGGCATGTTTGTCAAAAGCCTCTGGCCATAAGGGTGTGGGCAACACTCAGGAGTGAGAAGGGAGAAGCCAGCACAGAGCAACACTATCTGGGAAAAACAACAGATTGAGGATGTAGCTCACATAGCATAGTTTAATCCCCAGCATCCAGAATATATCCGTATGCATACATGCATGTAGATGCATTCATATATTAACTGCTCAATATCAACACTGCTAACATTTGAGCATGCTAGGACACACGTGTGGAGGTCAGGGAACAAAACCTCGGGAGCTGGTTCTCACTTTCTAGCCTGTTGAGACAGGACCTCTCTAGCCACGTCTGATCTGCACTTCATGCACCAGGGCAACTTGCCTGCAAGCTTTCAAGCAATCCTACTTCAGCCTCCCACCTCACTGTAGGGATGCTAAGACTGTAGATGCAGGGTACAACATACAGCTTTTAAGGTGGGTTCCAGGGACTGAATTCAAAATCCTTAGGCTTACATGTTCTGGCACCCCCACCTAATGCTCCGCCACCTCCCTGGCCCTCACTGACACAGGAAGCGTAGGAACATGGCATAGGAAGGCTTTCAGTGACTGTGTGCCAATAAGGGTGAACTGGGCAAACAAAGGGCAACTTGAAAGACTCCTCTAAAGCTGCTGGCTTTGCACATGACGATATCTCTGATTTCCCAAATGGTGAGCTGATAACCTACAAGATCGTGGGCAGAAAATTCCCATAGACTAACACCTGATCCCAATGTCTGCCATGAGCATAGGGACGAGAAGGAAATGATAAAATCCTTGTTTTAGGCAAGAGGTGCGTGTTGGTGTCAAATGAACAAACACTAACCAATAGATTAAAAGTTTATTCTAAAGCAAATTAGTATGTCCAGAAAAATGCTTATATAATCCCACCAGGGGTTTCTCGAGGAATGGGAAATACCTGCAATATAAACGCAGATCTCCTTTATTACAAAGTTGGGTCATATTCTCATTCCTAGCCTAATTTCCTATATCATAAAAACCTATATTCAATTTTATAAATAGCATACAGCAAGAATCATAAATTTAGTTAATGCTGAGATTTAACAGATTTTTTTTTTTAAGTGAGTGAGAAACGGCTGCTTCAGAGCAAGTATCAGAAAGGGTTCTTTCTTTGAAGCTATGTTTTTCCCTCTGACGCCACCTCCTCGGGGACATAACTAGAGAGAAATAAATTTCCCAGCTAATATATATGAAGTAACATGTTTAACATTATCCTATGAATTTATATCTACCTACACCATATAAATTTATTCCACATAAACCGTCGCTTCCAACAGAATTCATTAAAATAACGTTACAGCTTCTGAATTAAACACAATCTTCTAATTGGAATTTAATCTTACAATAGTAGTCGGTGGGTTTTCTTTTTTAATTGACAAACGGAATAATTCATTCATGAGCTCCATGGTTCCTTCTGAAGGATGTAACGGCACATTTGACACGGGTGGGCTGGCCACTGCCGTGAGGCTACAAGATCCTTCACGGCTGTCCGGCTTCTGCTAGTGAGCGGGACAGGATGGACACTGTCCATGCTGAAGGAATGCGTGGCTAATATATTCCATTATTTCCATGAAAATGTCATGTTAATTTCTGATCTTCATCAAGCCAGACAATGGCTTCTATCATTGGCCATTAGCCAATTAGCTGTGTGGAAAATATTCCACCAATTACATTACTTGTATTAGGTTAGGGACTGGAGAGAGACAAAATAAACGTGTTGAAAATACTGGGGAGATAAAATTTAAGTTGACACTGTCTCCGCATGCTGGAGCCCAAGTTATACAATCTGATAGGCAGCTGCCAGTGCTTATAAATGCTTATTAAATCTCGCTTCTCTTTATGGCATGAGCGAAGATCTGTATTTTTACCAATATTAGCTTCATTGTGTTATGAAAGAGACCAAAATACTTAAGATCATTCTCTCCAGCTTATAAAACATATTATATAGTTTATTAAATTGTTAAAATTACTTTTCAAAGTCAAAATTTCGCAAACTGGAAGTTTAAGCACAACCAAGTAGCTTGGCCCAATTTGACATGCTGCAACCCAAGGTGGCCCAGAAAGGAATGTCAGCCTGCACTCTTTTCTCAGACCTCTGGCAAGCTGCATGAATCTTCTCCTGAAATCTGAATGGCCATGACCCCCTCCCTAAATAATTCGTGAAAGAAACAAACTAAGAAAGGAAGGGAGGGAGGGAAGGAGGGAAGAAGGAACAGACAGAATGGGAAAGGATGTGCCTGTTCTTAAGTTTTACTTAAAAAGCAAAGGATGCCCAGACTCACAAAGTACACAGCCTCTGGCCTGATCTGAAGTGAGGTGGGATTGTATCTTTTAAGTTTCTACTTCTTTGCAAGTCTAAAGTTAAAAATGTGATGAGAAAGATCAAAGAGAAACTGAAACTAGGGAGAGGACAAAGTCAGTAAAGCATGTGCCATGCACACCTAAGGACCTGTGTGGAGGTCCCCAGCCACCATGTATAAAAGCTGCACTTGTAATCCTAACTCTAGGAAGGTAGAAACAGACTCAATAATACTAGTCCTTTCTGTAAGTTCCAGGCAAGGAAGAGACCCAGTCTCATAAAACAAGTAGATGCTGTATGAGATTGACCTATGAGGTTGTCCTCTGGCCCCCTACATAGACAGACAGAAAGATAGGCAGACACACACACACACACACACACACACACACACACACACACAGACAAACTGAACAAAACAAAATAGAAACCTCACGAACAATGTGAACAAACCACACACATCATGTGATGCTTATAGTGTCGCCAGACATGTAGAGAGTTTAGTGGTAGGGACAATACAAGGCCGGAGCACAGCCTGACAAACAAGCCAGAACCTCTGCCATCCCTCGTCAATCTTCTCAGGAACACTATGCAAATCCAGACTGTTATTATCACATTTATTAATAACCATGGCTAGCTGCCTATTAAATATGCAACAGACTTAGCCGCTCTTCACTCCAAGCCTCAGACAGGGAACGACATTAACTAATGCTTCATGCTCACACCAGGCAAACAGGAACCAACCCAGAGGTCTGCCAGGTGAGTGGGGGCCTTAAAGAGCCACAGACCATAGACAGACTGCCTCACTTTGTGTCACAGGCACTGTTCAGTGACAACACAGATCCAGGACATTACCCATCTTCTGACCCTAACAATTCTGCTATGATGATCTATGTGCAAACCTTTTATCTCGGTTTCATTCCCCAGCTGCACTTCGGCAGGTGATGAGCCACTTTAACCGCCCACCCCTGTGGCTCTGACCTGCTTCACCATAAGGACAGATTCCAGGAAATGCTTCACTCAGAACAAGAGTTGATGATGAGACTAAAGACTCCAAATGATCAGCTATCTTTTGGTTACTCAATAAACTGTAAGGTGTAAGACTATGAATGAGCTGACTCTGAAAGGGCTTAACTGGCCGGCCCTCAGGTGTGGGGCACCTGGGCAGGACAAGTTACTCCATCACAGAGAACTCCTCCTCTGCTGGGCATCGAAGTAAACTCAGGAGAGAACGGATGTATCAAAACGAATGCTCAAGCTCACAGGACCTCTACTTCTTACTAAAAACACAGCCACAGGACATTCACTGCAGTCTAAGAAACACAAAGCAGTTAGTTCCTTAGTTATAAAAACCTACACTGCTATTCAATATGGCCTAACAGTAGTTTTTTTTTTTCTCAAAGAAGCATTTTCCATCATAGTCCTTTTGACTAATTTTTCCGATAGTCTTAACAACTGAAATTGACGAGCAAAATAATATTCAGTATACCAATTCATGTGGTTTTGTTCAATTTCGTACGACAAATTTCATGACAGTGAGACTGAGTCAGACTCTCAGTACTGAAGTTAGGGGTGACAAGTAAAAGGCTAGGCTCCGGGACATTTCAAGAACTTCAGTATTCCAGCCATTTCTATGAATTCTCTGCTCCGACAGATTCAAGTTCTATTCTCAACTCCACCTGTGCATGTGCCTAATGTATGCCACCTGCTCCCCCTCTACAGCCCATGCATCAAAGCCTGTCAAAGGCCTCTTGCACTGGAAGCCCTCTGTAAGCAAGGGAACCCCAGACCTGGCTAGGGACACCCCCAACACCATGATCTCAATCAGGTCTAACACCCCATGACTCCATTGGGCATTTTTTAATTGTACCATGAACATCCCCACCTTTCGTTTATCATTGATTATTTGCCTACTTCTTGACAATGAAAGAAAAACTACTGCACAGACAGTAACAGGATGATATTTTCTCCCTGAAAAGTATGGCCGGTCTGATAAGAAACAGGAAAGCCAGCAGGCCTCTGCAGCACAGGACAGTTTAAACAGTGGGTCTCATCTAATGTCATGTGAAACCAGAGAGGTTCGTCAACACGCTCCCTACTGGAAAATCTGCAACAATCTGCCCCAAGCACCTGGTTGCATAACAGTGTTTTCCAGAGACACTCATCACCAGGAGACATGTCCTGGCAAGAGGAATAAGTTGAGGACCAATTCCTGTGTCTACTCCTAAAGAAGCCCAGGGACCTCAGTAGCTGGCTCAGACTGAGTGGGCTTTGGCAGTGCTGTTTGTAAATGAAGAGGGTGTGAGCTGACTTCCAGAACCTTGTTAGTACAGACAGCACCTGACCCATTACCATACTTTGTACAGAATACAAGGACTCAAACACAAGAGATTACATACCTATCAGTTAATTATTAGTTAGATTTGAATATGTGTTCTTTCTGCCCTATTATGCTTCTTCCCATTACCTGTGTTTTGAATACAATTCCATTCCTAAGATGAGTTTATGCCAATGGCTCTCAGTACCTCAGTAAATACCTGTCAATAAGTTGCTCCCATACACTGGCCCTATCAAGGACAAAATTAGCACAAGATGTCAGACATTTCTCCACAAATCTTTCCCTCAATAAATTACTGGGTGTGAGGGTAAGTCACAATTATTCATTATTACAGGGGAAGCATGTTTTCTGAGGAACATGGTAGATCATATCAAATATGGAAAGTATATATAACAGGAAAACATCATGTTCCTTCTAACATGACACCGAATGACCTGATGAGGCAGGTGACAGTGGGAAAAGTCCCCAGTTTTAAGCAAATTGCCGAGAGATCAAACATTACAACCTTTTGGCTATAATGTTATGTGAGGGCTGAGGATTGGGACGCTCTCCATGAGGAAACTCGAACTCAAGAGGAAGTAATCGTTACCACAGGACTCAAAAGGCAATTACTCAGACGTGGAGACGTACACGTGCTCCAAAATTTCAAGTGCCCGTACCTCAGAGTTTTATTAGAACCCAAAAGGTAAGTGAGAATAGCTCCTCCTTGTCCTTCCTCTGAGTTCACTAGGAATTATCCCAAAGGGCTTAACAATGAGATCAACACCACAGTGTGTCCCTGCTCTAAAACTGGGAATCCCCTCCCCCCCCCAACCCCCCCCCCCATGGGCTGCTGTCCTCATGGGCTTGCTTTCCTTCTTGCTTGCTTTTTTTTTTTTTTCTTTTCTTTTTGGCTTGTGACTTGGCCAGAGAGTAGTCACCAACTTTCACTCACCCTTTAGGCTAGCAGGCATCACACCCATCCGCTCATGGTTGACCGCAAGGCAGAGAAGGGAGCGCAGCCCTCACCATTGCCGAAAGGGTTCCCTCGGAAGCTGGGATAGTCAGCAGATGCTCCTGGGACGCTGCAACATAAAAATATTTTTTTTACACATAACTAAGATGTGACTTCTAAAACCACTACTTCCTTAAACTTGCAAACAACAACACAGACACCACTCTAGAGATGGAGGAAGCTCCATTCTGACAGTATGGGTGCAGCAAGCGCAAGGCTCACAAGCAGGGGCTGGAAGCTGGCTTTCAATGCCTTACATGGGTCATTATTTTTTTTAACTGTAGTTTTTGTTGTTGTTGTTGTTGTTTTTCTGAGACAGGGTTTCTCTATGAAACCTTTGCTGTCCTGGAATTCACTCTGCAAACCAGGTTGGCCTCGAACTCAAGAGATCTACCTACCTCTGCCCCACGCCCCAAATGCTGGGATTAGAGTGCCCCCACCACCACTCGGCATTCTATAATTTTTTAAAAAAAAATAGCTCAGAATTTCAAATGCACTATGTCTTACCAGAAAGGATCTGGGTAATATGAAACCATGTTAACTTGAATCATATATAGATATAAAAGCATCTTTTCTTGTTAGATACCACTCTTTGCCAAAGGATGAAAAAATCATGCAAAAAATGTTAAAATTAATGATTTAAAATCATTTGAGATGATAATAATCATAAAAAAGAAAACTAATGGGAGGAACAGTTATGATACTTTATGTAAAGTAATTGTATTTTCATCTTCAGATGGTCCTGAGTTCTACAAGGATCACACTCACATAGGTATTTCCACTGAGAGAGAAGCGACACTGTACTGAATTGAGGCGCCTCAAGTCTGCCCTCAGAATTGTCACTGTTCAACCGTATGGCCCTGGAGAGCCTTTTAACATCTTGAGATTCTAGTGCTCAACTGCGGATACAGGTATTAACCGGAGCTTACCCACCTCCTTCTACTGTTCTTTGCCTCTCCATCATAAAGCATGATTATTTTTAAGGAACTTCAACTATTCGCTTCTCCTTTAAACATCATGATTAAGAGGTTTATGACATGAATCACTCTTAAATCCAACTGCCATCAACACCAACGTCGGGCTGTGGGCAGAGTGTTGCAAGCGTTTAGAAAGACTTTCACTCTGGCGTGAGGACCTTGGACTGAGCACTGGCAGTCAATAGCTCATCACTCCCTGGGTGTCCACAAGTGGCTTCCCTTCCTCCCCAGACCACAGCACCAACTCCAGAGAAACGGGTCTCAGCCTATTCCACATTGAATCCTCTTGACCTTTGGAGGTAGCATTGAAAGGTGCTCAAAATGCAGACAGCGGGCCATGAGACTGCAGAAGATACAGTAACTACAAACGGTCGACCATACTAAAAGCAAATGACAAGTCCTGGACTCCTGTTGGCACAAATATCCTTGAGTCCCTCAAACTATCTCACAGAGTTAGAGAGGTTCCCAAAACTATGGATTCTACCTCACATACCCAAAAAATCATATGCTAGACTGGTCCCTCATTCTCTGAGTTTATAAAGAGCCCTACATAATCTGCTGTCTCAAATTCCCTGATATGATCTTAAACTACCAATTCAACTCCTCACTATAATCAAGGCAGGGCTTCCTTCTGCTCAAAATGAGCCACAGGTCTGGTGACCTTATTAGTCCAGTCCTCTGAGACCCTACTAGTCTACTCTTTATTTGGGGTGGGGGGGTGGGGGAAGTGTCTTTATCATCTCTTGAGTATTATGAGCATAAGCCACTTCACGAGACTGTCCTGCCCACCTCCTACATATTGTAACCATAATGTCCAATTTGCCTCCTCAAGAACTGCTGGCATTATTTCCAGATCTTTGCCTCACTTATTCACCTGTGTTTCTCACTAGACTATCTGCCCCACGAGATAAAGGCTTTGTCCATCACTTCAAAACTCCAAGAAAAGTGCTACCACAAAAAAGGCACTCCATACAAATGTTAAGTCAACAAATGGCTCAAAATTAAAATCAGTAAATGAGCATCTCCTAAAATATCGCTGCTATTGATGGCCATCGAGGTAGGTGACGTCCGAGGGAAGTCACAGTTATCTTTTCCATTTCATAAAATGAAAATGGGCCAGAGAGATAGCTCAGAGGATAAGAGAACTGGCTGGGCTTTCAGAGACAAGGTTTGATTCCCAGCATGCACGTGGTGTCTCACAATTATATGTAACCACAGCTCTAGGGAATATGACATCGTCTTCTGGCCTGTGTAGGCACCAAACATGCAAGTTATACAAGTACACATGCACGTAAAACATCCATACACATAAAATAAGACTTGTACTATAAAATGTCTAATATAGATACCAAGGCCCAGAGAATCCCAGTGATTGGGCTCTGTAAAGCTTATTTTGAGAAATGTATACTTTCTCAAGTCACTTCACAAATACAAAGTTTCAGATCCTAAAGCCTGACAGAATCTTTTGAAGCAGGCTGGCTCAGCTGAGTCTTGGCTGTGACACCTCATGGAAGACAACTCACTCATGAAAGGAGGTTTCCCCGAGGAAACCTCCTTTTTAGTATAGGAAGCATAGGCACCCACAACCACCAGACACACAGAACACACAGCAGGGCATATGGAGCATCCACTGTCACAAACAAAAGCACTTCTCTCCTCCCGAAATTGTTAAAGAGGAGGAGGGGGAGGGGGAAGAAGAGGGAGGAGAAGAAGGCAGAGGAGGAAGAGAAGGAGCAGCAGCAGCAAAGGAAGGTTAAAGCTACTCTTTTGTCTTTGATTCTAGAACAATTTCAGAAGCCCGGAGTGAGTGCCAGTGAACAGCAGACTGGGAGGGGTTAACCACAGGAAGTTTCTGGTCAGTGGATTCCTTTCTAAAGGAACTGTTTTCAGTGAGTTTTAGAAGGAATTAGAAACTGGGATATAAGTCCAAATCCCTACCAAAGGGCCTGAGGCTAGGCAGTAAGTAAGGGGCCAGCGAAGCAGACAGGGCCCTAAGTGACTGGGGCAGCTTTCCAGTCAAGTCACCTGTGGGTCAAGCCACAGCCTGGGACTTGACTCAGCAACTCTGGCCTGCAGCACTTAAAATGCAGAAGAGTAACCGGGAATACCCAAAAATAAAGGACCAAGTTCCACTGTGGTTTGTGGGACAATTCTGTTTGGATTCGGGATGATTTGTTGAGCGTCCGACATAGAAACTCTCCACTTAGCTCTGTAACTAACTGAAACGCTTAACTGCTCCAAGCCCCAGAAATGGAAAAAAAAAAAAATACAGCTACCTTAGAAAGACAGATATCCAAATAAATTATCCAGAACACTGCCCAGAGGCAAAAGCTGTCTACCTAGAATTGTATACCCAGCAAAACTATCTTTCAAAACAGAAGGTGAAAAGAGAGCCTTTCAGACAAAAAAGGGAACTTATCACTTCTTTATAAGGACAGTCTGAGAGATTAATGGCAAGCTGAAAGAACATTAGTTCCAAGGATGGTTCTTTTTTATTTCAGTATGTAGGGGCATGCTACAATGGTGGAGAGGAACACACAAATGCACTCACAGAGCAAAGGGGAGGTCTCAAAAAATTAAATATACATGTCTATGTATGCACACATACACTCAAGCATGCTGGCACGAATGCACGCACATGCACACCACAGTCCCAGGCTTCCCACTGGCGTCCATTTTTCTTCTTTCCTCACAGTGTAGTATGACAGCCATAGAAGCCAGGGGCAGCCCATTCAGACTGAGGCAGTGGCTTCAGAAGCAGATCCCTGCCCTCCACACAGACCTTCTCCAATCCTCCATTTCTACCAGACACTCCAGGTAACCACAGCTCACTGGATTTCTTCTCCCTGAGCCCTTGGCCAAGGCCCTTGGAGCTCAGTCCTGGGCAGTTTTGGCTGTAAGCCTCAGAGGCATTGTTCTCTTCCATTCTCCTAGAGCCCCACAGAGGCCTGAGCCCAGGAGGTCAGCTGTAACAGGGCTCCAACCTGCTAATCAAGAGCCGCAATAAATTAAAAGCCCATTAAAATATTTTAGAAAGAGCCTAGAAGTGCTCAAACATTAATTGTGCCATATTCAATCTGTTTTCCTAGAGATTTGAAAAGCCAGATTACCACCCTGGGGGTCATTAGAAAGAATGAAGCTTTCTCCTTTTTCCATTTACATATTTAAAAATGCATGCATCCTGGCAGTGGTCAGCAAGTCCTTTCCAAGGCTTTGCAAGTCCTGTGGCTACTTCCAAATGCCACTGTCTAGCCACACAGAAGGGAGGCCCGTGGGAGCCTGCCTTGTTTTGTTTTTCAGTTTCGTTTGTTTTTTAAAGCAAAAGAGCCAAAGCCCAGGGCCCTTGGTTGCAAAACAGCTCTGGGAAAAACAGGTAGAGGCAGCAACAAAACAACAGGGATGTTTTCTTGTTTTGTTCTCCCTGTTTATTTTCCCCTGAAGCAATCACTGCTTGGTACAAAAGTCTGCAGGGAGCTGGGAAGAGCAGCTGCGGTTCCCTGGAGGCCAGGACCCGGCAATCAAGTTGTTTACCAAACACTGCCAGGCACCGGGAAAACAACAACAGCTCGGGCTGGGTTTGCATCTATTTTTCAAAAACAACCTCCTAAAGCCTGGGTTGCCCGGGAACGCCCTGCATGGCTCTGGCTGAGAGGAGAAGAGGGAAATGAAAGGCCCCTGGCTGCACTGACTGCCTGCCTCCCCCAAGGTCTGCATGTAATCAGGATTCCATTTCTACTGAAGACAGTCTATCCGGAAAGGGAGGACTGGGGGGCCAGCAGAATTGCAAGCAGTGAATTCATGCATGAGGTATTTCCAAGCTTCCATTCCAGTGAGGCCCTGTCCAGAAGCCTCCAGGGTGGTTTTCCATTTTGATCAAGCAAGAGGGTCTACATGGGGCTTTCTAAAGCACAGGTCCTAGCTGTTTATTCAGAAGGTTGATCCAACACAGGGACTGGGAATTTCTAGAAAGTTCTCAATTAACCATGGTATTCCTGACGAGAGTCTCTTCTGTGAAGCTAGGTGCCCCTCTACATATCCCTGCGGAAGACTAGGAGAGATTGCTTTCCATTTGGAACTCTTCTGAGTGGCCCAGCGGGGAGAGCATGGCAGAGTAATATGCAAAGATGTTTCCCAAAGGAGACACAGTGGTGGTAATCTACTGGCTTTCCAGGTTGTCTGTCCAACACTTCCCAACCTGGTCTGGGTCCAGAGGGTTACCTTTGGCTTCTAGTTGGGTTTAACCAATGACAGGTGTCACCTCTGTAGTAAAAAGAAGACAGGACATTCATTCCCCTAGCTCTGTCCCCGTTGGGCACTGCAGGTTGACTAAGCTCCTCTCTGACTGAGCACACACAATTCCAGCCTGGCAGTCCAGACCAATTACTGTCTCCCCTGTACAGGCTGGGACCCTTCCCCTTGTCCCTTCCGCTTTACAAGAAATACAAGCCATCCATTTCCTTCCTTCTAACCCTTGACTCAAAAGTTTCATTCAGTATGCTGCCCGTCAAATACAGCCTGGGTTTACGAATGCAAAATCTACAAATTTGTGCACATGTAATAGAAACATGTATACACACACAAGCCAAATCGTTAGCTATAAATCCAACCAGATAGTGAGAGGATTTCATGAAACGTAGAAATGGAATTGAAGTGAGAAGACCTTAAGCCCCTTGACCAAGGACATTTCCTTAGTTTCAGACCGGTTCCTTTTGTCCCCAGGTGCTACAGGAGTGGGCCCATGAGTCTAAACCCTTACACAACCTGAGAAGTAAGCCTGCCAGAGCTGCAAGCCTGCACTAATTTACGTTTCCTTTGTTGCAAATGGCACCAAAATAGAAAGGGAACAGAGGTGGGCGGAGCAGGCTCCATCACCACTCCTGTGAATAACTTTCTGACAACAGTGAACCCAGTTCAAAAAGCACCTCGGCTGAAGAGGAAGAAAAAAAAAAAAACGCCACAAATGCCATGCTGTCAGCTCATAAATAAAATGCCAATCTGCCTCAACTAAGACGGCTGGGAGGAGAGGAACAAATAATACGGCTCTTTTTAAGGCTGCGACAGTAACTCAGGTGTGCTCTGAACACCCAGTAAGCAGAGGTCCCTGAGGTTCTGGTCCCCTAGTGGATACTGTTACCTTACCTACTCAGATGGGCCATGGCACCAATACTTGGGGCAATTAAGTTCCTAAGAACCAATCACTATTCCTGTAAACTCTACAAAGAATTCTTTCAACTCATCAGAGGATGTACTGGGATGTTTGCTCAAAAACAAGGTTTTAAGCAAACCCTCTAGATTAATTAGACAGAGGGAAGAATATGACGTCTCCATAATTACTTTTCTCCATTACCTAGGCTTAACCAGAACTGCTCTGGTTTATTTATGTCTCTCTTTACATGCACACACAAAACAATATGCAGGATGTTCCCTCTGAAATTTGAAGGCTGTTGCCTCTATCCCTACCTGAGCTGTGCCTTCTTAGAAACTCCAAGTTCAACCTAGCCTGTCTTCAGAGAGCCAGAACAGCATCCCACCCTCCCAGAACCCCCTGTACCTCTTCACACTCCCACCCCCAACCAGCATCCCAGTGGAAGCAAGTCTTGGCTCTTTTCCTCATAACATGTGCCTCTTTTTATGACGACATGTGCTCCCCATCACACAAATAAAGGAGAAAGAGCCGGAGTCTTTGACGACTCTGCCGAAGCTAATTTAATGTCCCCCCTTTTCTCAGTCTCCTTGGAGGTCCCACAGGAAGATTCCACTACTCTTCCACACTGTGATGCCTGGATCCAACAAAACCCCTTGTTCCTGTGATCCCATGCAAGGACTGCTGCCCCCAGCTCAGCCCCACAGCATCTACCTTCCAATGTGAAAGGCATTCATCCTACTAGATACATCTCCTGGGGATCTTCTTAGTAGGCTCGCAGCTTCTGTCTATCTGCTGTCTTTCAGGTGGCCACCTGAAGATGGTCCTTCTTCTGACAGCCAGGTCAAGGCTCAACAGGTCTGACAGGGAATGAGGCACTAAGACCTGTGTGCTCAGTGACTACAAACTTACTCATCCTGGAAGCTTTAGTCCGTTTTCAAAGCAGTTTATAGTACGGAATCCAGGAGAGCCAGCTGCATACTTGACTTTGCTTCGGCCTGGCTGTGCCACTCAGTGGCTGTAACCTGGAAGCTCTCTTGTGTCTGAAAACTGGAATAATGTTTATTTCAACACTACAGGTTTGTTCTGTTGCTTTGAGTTTCAAAGAAATGCACCAACTCTGCACAAGTGCCATGTATGGAGCTGTTCCCTTATCTGTGCTGACGGGTTTGGAAGAAGTAATTGGATTCTGAGAGTTCTGTCTTAACAGTTAATCCCTTGATGGCTATATATTAAGATGGTATTGCTGGCAGTTATTAAATGTAGGTCCCAAGTTAAAGAAAGGATGTCACTGGGGGCAGGATGTGGCTCATCTCCTCTTCCTGTTGTCTGTCAGGGGGTGAGGGTTGGTTTGGCCACAATCTCCTGGTTGTGCTGTCCACCTCATCTGCCGTCCATGTGATGGAGCCAGCTGACCATGGACTGAATCCATAAGCTAAAATAAATTTTCTCTGCTTTATTTTACTTCATGAGTGTTTGTCATAGCAGTGAAAGATCTGTTCATTCCATTCACGAAAATCTCATCCACTCCCTTCCACATCTGACATCATGGTCAAAGTGCGAGTCTGACTGTCCCACAAGCTTGCTCTACCTCTAAAACCCCCAAGTCCTGAAACCTTCCTCAGATTAGCAGCTTCCCACTGAGCTACTTCTAGCTGGGTCACTCCTCTCCAACTAATTCTCTGAAGCTGACACCCACCACTAACCCCTCAGGTAGCGCTGCCTCGAGCTCTTTTCTGGTACCCAGAATCCTGAAAGCCATGTGCCCTGAGTACTGAGTACTGAGTACTGAGTACCAGGGAAGCCTTTGTCCATTCTTCGGTTTCCCATCTTAGCTTTACAGTTCCCTCATGAGAAGAGTGTGAGACAGGAGATTATGATTCATAGTTTACACACTACTTACACAACAGTGCAGGGCACAGAGGGCCTCACATGTGATGCTCATCTGGGGCTCCTGCAGGAGCCAGGAAGAGCCCCCACAAGCCTGCTTGGCAGCCAAACTAGAGAAAGTGGCCACTGAAAAAACACAAGGATCTCAGGCTCACTTTCACAAGTACCCTCCGCTCATGATCCAATTCAATACCACAAAGTGTGAACCCCACCCCCTTTCCCATGACAAGCTGGGTTTAGCTAGGCTAGCAAGCTTGCCTAAGGTTTGCAGCCTGCTGGCAGGGAAGGTAATGTCCCTGTCCCTAAGGCCCAAGGGAGCTTGAAATGACAGGCAAGTGAACACAGAGCTGGCTGCCATCTGTGTCCTTTATAAGGTTTCTGTGGTAAACATATTTGATTGGCTAGGCTTATCATAATAAAGTATTTTGTTTTGTGTCCTGTTCTCCAAACATGTTTATTTGAAGGGAGAGCTTTTTTGATAGCTAGTTTTTCACACTTTAAAATTCAAAACATATTTTCCAGTCTGTAGTAAACAGCTCAAGGTGGTAAACAAATTACATTATTTTGTCTTCACATGGGGGTGGTGAACCTATATTTTTATTCAAACGCCTGAACAAGGCTGAAGTAAGGCTCTCTACTCCAGGAGAACAAGAGCCATATTAATTGTGATGATAAAAAAAAAAAAAAAGAAATTAAGATGCTGAGGTGGGAAGGAGCGGACATTTTTCACTTGCCCAGCTGGAACCTGGAAGGGGAAGTTGGCCACAGCACCAGAGGTAGCCATGTAATTCTTTGTTTTGTTTTGTTTTGTTTTTTGTCTTTTTGAAACAGGGGTTCTCTGTATAGCCCTGGCTGTCCTGGAACTCACTCTGTAGAAAGCCGGGCAGTGGTGGCGCACGCCTTTACTCCCAGCACTTGGGAGTCAGAGGCAGGTGGATTTCTGAGTTCGAGGCCAGGTTAATTCTTAACAATCATGTTTTCTGTGAAGAAGTTACATAATTCACACAACTAAGAGCTGACAAGAGAGGGAAAATGGAACATCAGAAAGGACGGAGCAAGCAACCAGGGCCCAGGATTAGTAGCCACTCTTTTGGGACCTGTACTGAGGGATTATTTGCATCTACTTTAACATTAGTAAGAAGACTAGTAACTTGCATTAAGATGGAATACTGTAATATGTCTACTACCTTGAGCTGGCTTTGAACATAAAAATACAATTCCTTCCGTCACTGGAAAGACAGAAATACAAATCAAGAGAAAGCAAAACAAAAAACAAAAAAACCTAAGCATATGTGAGAAAATCAACGGTTCCATGGAGGCCACTGTCAAGTCCAAATGTGCTCAGGCCAAATCTCTCTTCTAGAGAGTTCTTTTTTTTTTTCCTTGGTTTTTGGAGGCAGGTTTTCTATGTGTGTAACCCTGGCTGTCCTAGAACTAGCTATGTAGACCAGGCTGGCCTTGAACTCACAGAGAATCTGCCTGACCCTGCCTGAGTGCTAGGATTAAAGGAGTGTGCCAACATCTCCCTGCTTCTAGAGAGTTCTTTGTGTTGTAATATTCAAATCGTAAACAAAAGATATCTTATCACAGGGTGTTGGAGTTAATTACAAATTACTTGAAATAAAAAAAAAGAATAGATGCAGAAAGTCTTTGATTAAACAAATACTCTCAACCCCTAACGTGGTTCATCAGTTCAAGTCCAAGTTAAGTCAAAACACAC
>NW_022196903.1:93212707-93217008 GCF_008632895.1 Mastomys coucha
CCCCTGAGTGGGTGGGAGGGCTTGAGGAGAGGACCTAAAACCATGTAGGAAGAAGCAGGGACAGGAGAATCTCTGAGTTCAAGGCCAGCCTGGTCTACACAGCTCAATAGTTAAAAGCACTAGCTGCTTTTCCAGATCTGCTTTGATTATCAGCATAGATATACCCTCTTCTGGCGCCATAGGCACCAGGCATACACATGATGGAAGCAAAACACTCACATGTGTAACATAACAACATCAACAACAAAACTGGGCGTGTGCATGTAATCCCAGTAGAAGGGTGTAGAGAGAGGATGATCCCTAGGACTCGCTGGCCAACCAGTTTACCTGTATTGGTAGGCTCCAAGTTCAGTGTGAGATGACGTCTCAGCAAATAAGGTGTAAAGAGGTTGAGAAAGGGGCTGGAGAGATGGCTCAGAGGTTAAAAGCACTGACTGCTCTTCCAGGGGTCCTGAGTTCAATTCCCAGCAACCATATGTTGGTTCACAACCATCTGTAATGGGATGATGCCCTCTCCTGGTGTGTCTCAAGTGACAGTGGACTTACACACATAAAATAAAGAAATCTTAAAAGAAAAAAAAAGGTTGAAGGAGACACTTGATGTTGACTTCTGGCTTCACACACGTGTGTATACACATTCAAGTACACCGGCACATATGCGCACACAAATAAATAAACAATTCGAAGCCCACTAAGCTGTTGTACCACTCTATCTTCCTCAATCTTGCTCAGTTATCAAACTTTGTTCAAGCATATGTGGCCCGAGAGAGAAAGGGAGGAAAAGGGGGAGGGAGAGGGAAGGGAGGAGGGGAGGGAGAAAAAGAGAGAGGGAGAGAATGACAGCAAAAGGCAGAGACACCATTGCAGAGAGTAATGTGCAGGGCTCACAGACACAAGAATGCACACACACAAAAGAGATGTGCTTTCCAGAGTGTCCACATGCTGTAAGGCTGGGCCACACTGGGTATAGAAGGAGCCAAGAGTGGATGTAGGTGCTCACCATTCCCAGCATTCCTATGGATCCATCACGGATTACACCTCAGCTAGATTTAGTTGGAAAATAGTGGCCTGAGGGTGAGTACATGTCAGTATATATAGTAGGAAGATCCCCTTTGTCTCGGCTTTTCTGACAACTTTCTGAGACCTCCCACAGGTCAGATAGCTTCTCAAAGCCTGGATCCCTTTAGTATAAACATAGCATCAGGCTCCATCTTTTTCTAATGATACCAAATCACATATCATGCCTCAAGAGGAGGCAACTTTTGAAAATTCTAGGCTACATCAACCCAAGCATATGATCCTGGGAGTGGCTTGGATCTGCCCCAGTAGGATCTGAGCTCCCATCCCTTAAAAGACTCAGGAATGAAATTTCAAACTTAGCGGCATTGACCACGGACGAGTCATCAGACATGGGTCAGTCTTTCATGTCTGAGCAGACAGGTGACTCAACCAAGAACCAGTTCCCAGCTAGACACTCTCTGACCCTCAACCTCTAAGTCATTTTCCTTGGTCTTTAAAACCGAGAAAGCACATGAGTAATGAAATGGCTGAGAAAGAACTTCCAGAAAATTCCATAAACAGGACAACTGTGTAGAGATAAGAAGAAAAGGACTAGCCCATGGTATGCTATTGAGAAAGAAAGAGTGTGCATGCCAAGGCCAGAAGGATGGGATCCATCATTCTGCATCCCTGGATGCCAGAAGAGCAGCTGAGTAGCATGTGGGTATCATTGAGGGAGGGTCAAAGACTTAAAGGGGTGAAAGACCTGTTGGCAAGAGAAAAAGAAGGGATGGCCTGACTTCCACTGGGATATTGTACAGAGAACAGCCAGTTCTAATACAAGGACACAGGAAACCCTGGCTGCAGTGCATACTGTACTCATGCACACACATGACTGTCACCCTGCTGTTTACTATGCTTATAAGAACAGCAAAAGTCAACATCATCATTTTGCAGACAGGAAAAATCCAGGCTGGAGAAGTGACCAAGTGACTTAGCCACAGCTGTGAGACCCAGGTCTCCACTAACACTGGATGCCATGGAGGGCCAATTTTCCCCAGCCTGATGGGAAATGTGAGTATGCATGGAAAGGCTCCCAAGACAGAGTCAAATGGGAATGCTGGGCTACAATTCTGCTCAGAGATCCAGATTGCCTCCCAAGGTCTAAAATCTCCTAGTTTTGGAGTCAGGCAAATCCTGGGATGCCAAATCCTGGGAAGCAAGAAAACATGGAGCCAAGTCAATCAATCCCCTTGTGCTGCTCAAGGTACTACGGGACAAGTCCCTGGAGAGTGGGGATGAGGAGAGGGCTGCACAGCCCATCACGGTATACAAGGAGGTACTTTCTAGCACTTAGATAACTTGGGATTCTCTCTTCCTTCTGACTCATGCCCAAGCACTCTCCTGACCTCCTCTCCTTGCCTTTCTGCATGGAGTCTATAGGAAAGCAGGAAAGCCAGGGTGACAGCTTGTGACCTGAAAAGTTGCCTGGCAGTTGACAGCCCTGGGTCTACTGTCTGAAAAGGGATGAATTATGACTTCTACCTGGAAGTTTTTCCAACAAAGTCAACCCATTAGGGTATTAGTGCACACAGGATAGCAGGAAAGGAAAGGGAGATGGGGTAGGGGGTGGGGGAGAACAACACAGAGGAACTGGAGAAACAGCACAGCAGTTAAGAATCCGTGCTACTCTTGCACAGTTCTCAGCACCACAGGAGACAGCTTACAGCTTCCTCTAAGTTCACTTTTAGAGGGTCTAATGTCCTCTTCCGGTCTTGGCAGACATCTGCAAACACATGGTGCACATACACAAACTTAGACACACACACATTCACATAAAATAAGTTAGACTTTTCTTTTAAAAAAAAAAAAAAAAACAGACAATGAAGAGGAAGATGACAGGGCCAGGGCTTGAGCCTGGTGCCTGCACAGACACACTTGACAGCTGCTCCTCTGTCTGCCTGGACAATGAAGTGAACACTGTTGTCCCCAGCTCTACTCTCTTACTCAAATCTAAGAGTTGCTGGGGCTTTGTTTGCTGGCTTGTTTTATTTTTTTTCTGATACAAGATATGGGTCAAAGGCCCCAACACCATAATTATGCCTGTTTTATTTTGTACCATCAATGTAAAAAAAAAAAAAAAGCCAGGTTTCCCAAGCAGAAGTAGGCACCTCTTCTAAAGGGTAATTTAGTGCTGTTTCAGCTGACAGAAAACCATTCATTCCTGTCTGGCCTTCAGAATGGATCCTAATGAAATAGTGGTCACTGGGGGAAAATTCAGTGCTAAGTTGCAAAGAGATACATCTCAACATTATCTATAGTACATAAAATCTGAGGAAAATGTCACTAAAAACCAAATAAATTATGATTCATAATGAGAACCACTACAAAAGCACTGCAAAATAAACAAGGATGTGGAAGGACCTATGAGCGCCCCCCCCCCCAAATTACTTGTAGAATGACATGTTGCTAAGGAACAAAACTGCATTACAAAAAAAATGTATTTGTCTCAAATTGATGGTTTAACGTATCTGCTGTGTGGTGGCAACTACAATGAGCCCATTACATAGGCTATCCCAGAACCCCTGAAGTAAGGTTTCTCAGTCCCACTTTAAAGGCAGAAAATGGTAACAGAGAAATAACTTATCCAAAGTCAGGTTCTAAGTAATTGACATCCAGATTTTAAATCCAAGACTTATGGCAAAGCCCTTTTCGTCTTCCTACCAGTTGCCCCTCATGAAGGTATGAGTGTACTTAAAGCTACACTAAGCATATTTTCCTGGAAATAAAAAGATGAGAAAAGCAGTCAGGAGAAAAATAAAAAGAAACCAGGCTAGCAGTAACCCTTTCTGGGGTGAAGCTATGGAGACTTCGTACTTACTTTTACTTTGCCTCCATTTAATTTTTTTAACACGCTTGTCATAAATCACTTTAGCAACGAGAGAAAGAGAAAATATGTTTTTTATTTGTTTGTTTTAAACGGAGGCTGGGGAGACAGCTCATTTGCTAAAATATTCGCCTTGTAAGCATAAGAACCTGAACTGGATTCCCAAAACCTACATAAAAAATCTGGGTGTGGTGGCACATACTTATTATGGGGTAGTGGAGCCAAGTGGATCCCTGGGCTCACTGGCCATCTAATCTAGCCTATTTGCCAAGCTCTAAGCAAATGAGAGACCCTTACTTATATGTGTTTTCTTTCTTTCTCTCCCTCTCTTTCTTTCCCCTGCTTCCTTGCCACCCCCTCCCCTGCCCCAATGTCAGGAACCCTCTTTCATCTCCCTCTGAAAAATGGAGCTGAC
>NW_022196903.1:93217018-93251740 GCF_008632895.1 Mastomys coucha
GGAGGGGAAGCATGCTGGCTAGGTGCCTTGTACAGACTAGGTATGGGTAGGAACATCTTCAGAAGTTGTGTGGAAGAACTGTGTGGAAACTGTCTGAGATCACTGTGAGGATGAACATGGACACGTGAATGTGACTTCCATCAGAGTCACACACTGGCTTTATAAATTCTAGGCACTCCTTCACAAGGCTGAAAATCCCTCTCTAGAGATGAAAGTCAAATAAGGTTCCAAGATTGCCCTAACATCTGCACACACGATTGGTCTCAGGGTCCCATCCGCCTCAGCCCAAACTCTCAGCAGCTGAAGAAACAATTTGGACAGATGTATGCAATAACACTCGGTTTCCCATACCAACCTCTACACCAAGCTGGCTCAACACTCTGGATGACACTAGCCCTGCTTACCTAAGTCTCTCCAATCAACTGACAGGAGAACTCAGAGCATCGATACTATAGGACCATTGAGATAACAGACAGATCATACACACAATCTCCTTGGCAATATATTCAGCCCATGAGTTCTCAATCCTGGTCTCTGTGACTATCCCTTCCATGCATGACAGCATGCCTCCCCCTCCGTGTGCATGCTGTCAGTCCTCATCGGAGTTTCTCCCTGGAAGTGTTCTCTTGCCACCCTTTCTGCATTTAACCTCTGCTATCAGATTTTTCAAGTGATGCTTGTCCTGTGAATATCCTCATTGTCTCCAAGGGATGAAACAACAAACTAATTTTCTTATCATTCCAGAGGCCCCAACTCTGAGACCAAGGTATTAGCAAGTGTGACTCTTTCTGAGGCCCTCTCTCCTTGAATTATACACATGGGGCCTTTCTCTCACCTCATCGCACCGTCTTCTCTCTGTGTATGTCACATGGGATTAGAGCCTATCATAGTGATCACATTTTATCTTCTGTTTACATTTATGCACATATGCCTCCCTATGGAGGCCAGAGGTCAATCTCCAGTGTCACTTTGCTCAAGTGCCACCCTGATGAAATATTTGCGCTCTCCCTACCTTTTACAACAGTTCAAGTCAACCTCTCAATGCTTCGAAGTCCTTTCTTTTGGTGATAAAAAAAAAAAAAAAAGCATTCCCCACCTTGCTATATATAAAGTCCAACACTGTGTGTTAAATAAGCTCCTAAGGCCATCTGTATGACATGGATCCTGTGTGATGTGATCTCTTCACTAACCTAGAACTAACTCTCCACTGCTGGCCAGGGTGCCCCAGGAAATCCACCTAACTCCCTCTTCCCAGCTCTGGGTGTACAAGTGGAGACCATGATGCTAAGGTGCCTACCTATGTTCAGTGTAGATAGAGACACACAGGTAAAATATGGCAGGGCCTCCTCCTAGACCTCTATGTATAACCCATTCCCAGCAGCATGGTAGATGCCAACCCTATCCACACTAGCCCCAGATCTGCAGAGGGATGCCTACCAAACAAAACACCCACCGATGAATGTTGTGGCCAGTCAGGTCTGGAGACCCCGCTCGGGCTCATGTTTATGTTTGTACAAAGGCGGGGCAGGAAAGTATTCTTGGCCAGAGCTCTGAATCTGGGCCATGAGATAAACATAAATCAAAGGTGAAGGTCGTTTTTTTTAAAAGTCAGTACGTTCTTCATTAAAACCAATTTTTTAATAAATGAAGTTTCTTGAGCCACGGCATATAATTTACAAAGTGCAAATGTCTGATATATGTATGCTAAATCCAAAGAAACAACCATTATTAAACACCCCATTATGTAAGCTGAGCAAATACATTTGCAGTCTGTGCATCGGTTATAATATTTCCACCAAGCCTCCCAATGTTTGGCAGTTTCTTCCTTTGGTGATAATAAAGGGCTTTTCTTTCCATTAAATATCTAAATTAAGTCAAAGAGTGTATGTTAAATAAGGCTGTAAGTTCTTTTGTATGATGCAATGCTGTCTTGAAATGCTTATCTACTGAGCACTCCGACTTATAGGCCAGCGGTTTGTGTCCCCTGCAGAGCCCTGGGACCCCGCTGGCTTGGCCAGACTGTGAAAATAAGCTTCAAATGACCAAATGTAACTACAACTTTAAAAGTAGGAACCGGAGCAGACACAACAAACCCCAGCACGGCCAGCTTGCTTGTCATAATTCATGTGTATGGAATTCAGTGTGAAAGCATTCACTGAGAGCTCTATTTCCTCCACGGGGCCCTCATGTGCAATGTCCAGAGTTTGAAAAGCTGCTGATAAGCTGCTCCTGATTACAAGTCTACAAGTTGTAGAGTTAATCGAAAAAATATTTATTCCCATCCCAAAACAACTTAGTCTGTGCCATGCAACCCCAAACAATGCAAAACAATGCCAGTGTCAACTCGGGGCTAGAAAAACATGGGCTCCGGTACCAGGAAGCTGATAGCTCAGCTAGTACCCAGGGTTCATAGTGCATCTCTGTAAGCCCATGCTCCTATGGTGTGAAGAGAAGTCAATGGGGAAGACTCCCCAGGCAGCCTGGCCTTCACAGTGGCAACAAGAGACTCTATTTCAGACAGGTGAAAGGTCAAGATGAATGCCCAAAGTTGCCCTCTGGCCTCCACAGATACACATATCACACAATCACACATATACACAATCACCACAGTGATATCCACAAGTACACACATCAAGATCTGTTTCTTTGTTCATTCCTTTGTTTGTTTGTTTAATGCCCCGCTGCTGCTGGCCCTGTTTTAACAGAGGTAAGTCTCTTGGTTTCTTCTTTCCCCTACCTGCCTTGGTTTCCTCTTAACTTCCAATTGCAAGTGACTTTTCATCCGGGTGGCCTATATCATCACTTACAATGATGGGGGTTGGGGAGGAGGGAATATTTTCAACCAGTGATTACAAAACATAATCCCACAGATTTTTTTTTTTAAAGAGAAAGTTACATGGATATAGGCAAGTATAGATAGGAAAGTCATGCATGATATGCAGACATAAATACAGAAAAACGTAACAATCCAATTAACACCTAATCAAGCTACTTAACAAAGCCAGCTTCAGCCTGAGAGGAAAGTGGAGAGGGCTGGGGGTGGCGGCAGCCATGATGATACCTGCCATAATGCCAGCATTAACTTATGTACCACAGACACTGTGCAGCCCTTGACACCTGATTTCTCACCTGGCTCCACGCAGTCACGCTGCTTTAGAGGCATATGTCCTTAACCGATGAGCACTGAGACACAGGGATGGGAAACCACTTGCTCAAGGTCACACAGAAGCCAGTGGAGGAACCTGGGCTAAAGCTGGCTCACACTGTGCTAGGATGCCTCCCAGTGGTGCCTTGGAGGAAAGATACAGAGGAGAAGCCCATTGTGTGGGGGCCCACACCTGGCCCCAACCTCTTATGTTGGCTAAGGGACACAAAACCCCACCCACATCTCATTTTAGGAAAAGATCCAAGAGCAGAAATGTTCTGCAAGTGAGTAGGAGGCTAAGAAGTTACATCCTAACCCTCCAGGGAACAAGAGAGCAAGAAAACCCAGTCTTTTTTTTTTTTCTGTTGCCATGACTTGACTGCCGTGCTCCCAAACCCACTGAGAGAAAGTTCCTGAAGAGTTTAAATAGCCCTATGTGAGAAACATTCCAGAAGCATCCAGCTAAGACAGGGAAGACTGGGAAATGCCTGCTGTAAGAATACAATCAACTCGGTTTGTTTGATAAACAGTGGGAGAAGAATGGAGCGAGCGGCTGTAGAGCAGAGCAGGCTCAGTTACCAAAGTGCTTCTAACTTCCCACGAGGATCTGGGTCCACCTCGCGAACCTCTGTGAAAAAGCCAGGTTCGGTGGCTTATCCTTGTAATACTAGCAACAGGCATGCGGAGATGGTGGATCCTAGGGGCTCGCCAGAGGCCAGCCTCACCTATTTGGCAGGTTCCAGGCCTATTAAAGACCCATGTCACTCAATAAAGGACATCTAAGACAGAATATAAACAATGATACCAAAAGGTTGACCTGTAGCCTCCACACGCAAGCAGACTCCCGAGCAAAAGTGGTGGAGTCTTACATTGTCGAATGCTTATTCAAACTATGGACAATCACTGCCTCTTAGGGTAGGAGGAGAAGCACTGCGAAGAGTGGACTAGATTGTGCCCGAATGCCAGTTTTCGACACCGAGAGAGTTTCCTGTGGGCTCAGGGAAGCAGCACCCCTGGCCTTCAAAGCCTGGAAGCTAAAAGCCCAGCAGCAAGAACGACATCAGCTTTAGGAGCTCCACAATGCACATCCTCGCAAGGCAGAGTTGTAATAGCGATGCACTCCCTCAGTAGCCTGGGGGTCTGAGGTGGAATGACTATCTGCCCTGTGGCAATCAGCGGGGCGTTCTCCAGACCTGGGTGTCTACCTGCCTTCACAGCCCTTCTTACAGGACCTCAGGTTCAACCTACCGGGAACGTGATGCCTCCATAGCACAGGCTCCTCCCACTTCCTTCCCAATCACGGTCTATGACCACTCTGCTGTTCTTCCCCTATAAATCCTGGTGTGTCAATAATGAGTACTAGGTTTCTCTCAAAACCTGCCTTTACTTCACTAGGAAATCCTGCGGCCTTTGCCCTCTATACAACTGTCCAGGTGTCATTATGCCTCACCTTACTCCAAAGCCGCCAGTTCTAACACCACTCTGCCTCAGAGCTCCAGTATCCCCATCTACTTTTTATTTCCAACAAAGTGATCATTAAAGCCTCAGTTGTGGGCCAGAAGGTGGTGACGCACACCTCAAATCCCAGCACTCAGGAGGCAGAGGAAGGCAGACCTCTTGTGAGTTAAGAGAGTAGCCTGGGCTACATAGTGAATTCTATTACAGCCAGAGCTGTTACACAGAAAAATTCTATGTTGAAAAACAAAACAAAAGGGGCTGGAGAGATAGCTCAGCAGTTAAGAGCACTAACTGTTCTTCCAGAGGTTCCAAGTTCAATTCCTAGTAACCACATGGCTCACAACCATCTGTAATGGGACCTAGTGCCCTCTTCTGGTGTGTCTGAAGACAGCGACAGTTTACTCATACACATAAAACAAATAAATAAATCTCAAAACAATAAAAAAAAAAAACGAAACAAAAAAGGAATACAGAGAGGGTTAGAGCAGGGCACCCCATATCCTGTTCTGATCCCAGCACACACACATATACACACACTCACATAGACTTGTATACACCTCTTCCCTTCCCTTCCTTCCCCTATCTTCTGCAAGCTATAAAAGAAAGCATAATCCATTCACACTTGCAGGTGGAACAGGAATCAAAGTTTGAGTCTCTTCCTGGCCCAAACCATCACCAGAGCTCCTAATCCACCAGGTTCTACCTATGTCACCACAAGAAGCTGCTGTGGCCTCCATAACAATCCTCCACCATCCAGGGCATGGCTCCCACCAAAGGGCCCTTTCTGTTAACTATTCCCTCGGCCTGGAACAACAAGGCTAATTCCCACACCACCTTCAAGTTTTCACTCAAATAGCACGTCATTTAAAGAGAGCGGGCTGGCTATAGTCCTTAAGCACAGCCCCCACATCAGCAGTACCAACCTCACATTCTTTCTTAGCTACATCCCATCTAACACACTAATGGATTACATCAACCTGTCAACCAACCTTCTTTCTTCCCCAAAGATAAGCATGCATAGCATCCAGGCATTTGGTTTCCTCACTGATCTGCCTGCCATGCACGAACAAAATGGGCACAAACTATGCAGGTAGGCCCCAGGTAGTCATTTGTTGAATAAAGGACGAATGGAGTGGACTGAGCTTTTCCAGTTTGCTTTTGGTTTGCTTTAATTTTGTCTGGCAGGATCTTGTATATCTCTGATTTGCCTTTAATTTGTTATGTAGGCTACCATGCCTAATTTATACAGTTCTGGAAATTAAATCTACAATCTCATGCATGCTACACAAGCACACTACCAATTTATCTACTCCCCTAGCTCCTAACCCCCTTTAAGATACCCCAAGTCCTGGAGGGAACACATTCAAGCCACAAAAAGGGAGTGCTTGGACATCTCCCTAGAGTATAGTGAGATGATTTCTAATTTAAGAAAGGCCTAGTTGGGCCTCCACTCTATGTGTAACTGGAGGAGGAGGAGGAGGGTACTGGATTTGTACTGAGTGGAGGAAAAACCTACTGTCTTCCCATCTCTCCCTGTCCACTCCTAGGAGCCAAGAATGAAGCTAAGCTAGGACACACTTGTTTTGTATGTAAGAAGACTTAGGTTCTTTGAAAAGCACCTTGCAAACCATAGTGGTACACACCTGTAATCTCAGCATTTGAGAAGTGAAGTCAGGAGGATCTGAAGTTCAAAGTCATCTTCAACTACAATATGTGTTCCCTGGCAGCCCATGATGTATACATACATGGGGCCAAACCAAAATGATGAGAATATTCCAAAAGGGCAGTCCTACCAAATGATATTAACAGATTTACCAAAGGGACAAGGGAAGGCCTTCCTTTCTTTGTTATCTATCCCTTTCTGCTCTGTATTCTTGCCTTGTGGAACATACAGCTTTCTTGGTGTCACCTCAATAGGAGAGAACGGGGACTGGAGAGATGGCTCTGCAGTTAAAAGCACTTGCAGCACTTGCAGTAGACCTTGGGTCGGTTCCCAGCACTGACACATTTGTTCACAACCATTTATGACTCCAGTTCCAAGAACTCTCTTCTGGTGTCCTTGAGTGCCAAGCACACATATACAGTGCACATTTGTGCATATAGGTAAATAGTCATCCACGTAAATTAAGCACACTGGGGCAAAGAGAAAAGACCTTTATCAACCAACCAATGGGCAACTTAATGTAGACTCTCTTGCTTCTAGATCAGTGAAAAATACCTCTCTAGTGTTTATAAATTAGCTAGTCTCAGGCATTTTCTTATAGTATCCCAGCCTGCCACTTCTGTCTCCCAATACTCTCTTCTACTTGCTCACAAGACATCCAAACATGATAAAAACACTGGTCCAGGTCAGAAAACTATTACAAAATAAAAATGAGTCTGACTCACAGAAAGCTCAAAAGAAAAATGAAAATTTCTCTAAAAGTGAAATTTTTAATTCAACAACATAAACATAATCATGGCAACAGCTTTTAAGTTTTATGTTAACTCAGAAATTTTAGTATACTTTAGGATGAAGTATTGTCTTATTTCTCTCTCTCTTCCTCTTCCTCTCTTTCTCTCTCTCTCTCTCTCTCTCTCTCTCTCTCACACACACACACACACACACGCAAAAGCTGGCATTTCTAGATCCTCTCATAATTGGATCACAACTGTGAAAATATGGTCTTAAGTCTATTTCTCATACATCTGCCCCACACATTATGCTCCAATCAAAGCTGCCTGCAGAAGGTGCTAGGAACACTTCTGGGGGGACCAGGTCCTCTCACTGTTTTTGAATCGTAGCCTCATTTTACCAATGCCATTTTAGTTCTGCATATTGGTTTACATTCAAAAGTAATTAAATTTAAAAGAAACATTCAACTGAATGGTATACGCATTTCCCTTTGATCAAAATTTACACAGCAAAACCCATACTGCCTATTTATACAGCTGAGCTCTCCTGGCGTCGCTGGAATCGGACTCATGGAATAAGAGTCATTTTCTAGCTTTTATTAGTTACTATAATGATTGGAGACATGGGTCATCAAAATGCCTGCGCCAGAACCAATCTAATGTTGCTGTGAAGTCGCATTGTGAAATTAAAAGAGGTCTAGGGAGGGAGGAGGGAAAGGGTTTTTGTGCTGTGTGAGCAGAAAAGAAAAGAAGTAACACAAGGATCTGTCTGACACTGGTGAGGAAGCAAACTTCCTCGGACTTCTAGCTAGCTCACCTCTGCTTCTACACAAGGGAAAAGACGTCTGTCAGTAACACAGTAAGGACCAGAAACTTGTAAAACTATAGAACAATAAACGCAACTAAGAAATTAGTATCTTCTTAGGAAAGCAAAGTAGGCTAGAGTACAGCATGGCTGACATTTAAAGAATATTTTGTGGACCTATAAGATGGTTTTGTCCAGACAAACCTGGAAACCCAAGTTTGATCCTTGGACTCCAGGTAAAGGTAGAGGGAGTTAGTCAACTCTACAAAGCTGCCCCCCCCATGCCCCACCACATCAACATATACACAAACACAATAATAAATATCTTTTATTAAATGTTATTTTGTCTGAAGTCTAGAAAAATGGTCAGTGCAGTTCAGCTGAAGTTCTACAGATGTTGACTACTGAAACGATATTTATAGAATAGGAACTTTTAAGAGGCACAGTAGCTAAATATGATGAATGATCCCCCTTGAATCCTGAATGGATACAAACAGCAGCCCTCAAAGTCTTTGCTGAGAGCCTGAGAAAGTCTGACAATAGTCTTCCATTGCCTTGATTTGCTTCTGGTAAGATAGGAGCTGATCACATACAGTCCAGTAGTGTTTGGTGAAGGAGTTTTGAGATGCAGTGTATCTGACTGCCTGTATCTGAGAACATGGGAGAGAAAGCAAGGAAGAGAAATGGAAAAGATGGAGTGATGGAAGAAGGTGAAACAACTCCCATGTCACATTTCTAAAACGTATGTGTACGTATTTGAAATTATATTGAAAGAAAACTCAATTCAAGCACCATCCCCTTATTTCACTTTTAAAAAACACATGATACCAGTTCTTCTACACAACAAAATTCACCAGGATAAAATATATTCTTCTGTTCTTTCATTTACAAAGTCACTCAACAAATATGGAACAAGCACCTATCTAGGCACCATGGATGGTGGGTCTGTCAGAGCTGTTCTCCATCCCCAGGAAATCCAAGTAACCTCCAGTTATTGGTTCTAGAAAAACATGGCTTCCTGATTTCTATGTGTAGCCAGGCACCCTAATGGATCCAGAGAAAATGACCTATTCTTGAATACACAGCTTCAGGTAGTCAAAATAGGGTTAAAATGTTACACATTGACCAAAAACATTAAACTACAATGAAGGTGGTCTACCAAAAAGTGGATGGAGAGAGAGACACATAGGCAAAGCCAGGTGACAGTCATAATGCAGCTGCCAGCCGGAGTCCGTAATGCAAAGGGATGGTAATAACCACATGCTTACAAGTGATGGAAACACTGTTGTGTCATATGTGACATGAGCTAAATAAGTAACAATGCAAGAATGGACCTACCATCACCCAGGGGTTTCCTGAGTTTAGTAGGCAAACTGGCAACAGGAATTATATTACCAAGTATCTGTGCCACTTTATTAACTGTCAGGGCAATGTCTATTGTGAGTGTCAGTGGGAAGATACTGATCTTACCACTGCCAAAACAACGTGGCCAATCAAACAGAAACATTTCACCCAGAACACACCTGGCCTTCCAGGAACACTGAGCTTTGATACCACCTCTCCTTAAGAATGAATCTTAGGGAGCTGGCTCAGTGATTAACAGCACCAGCTGCTCTACCAAAGGAACTAGGTTCAATTCCCAGCATCCACATGGCAGCTCACGATTGTCTGTAGCTCCAATTCCAGGGGATCTGATACCCTTACACAGACATTCAGACAAAACACCAATACACATAAAATAAAAATAAATAAATCTTAAAAAAAAAAAGTCTCATGTTCATATCAGAAGCACTCTCTTTTACTGATACTGGCTCCATTGTCTGGTTCAAATTCTAGCTGCTTGGCCTTAGCCACGTTGTCTTAGACAACTTGCTTCACCATTCCAGATCCACTTTTGTCCACTGTAAGATGGAGAAACAAACTCATTGGGTTATTGCAAAGCTAAAATTCATTCATTCCACTCTGGGGATATGACTCAATAGGTAAAGCATTTTGCAAAGTGTGTGGATCAAAATTCAGATCCCTGCAACCCATGTAAAAGCTGGGCAGAGGTTGCTTATAATCCCAGCAGAGATAGGGAATGCCCAGATCTAGCTAACTAGATGACCAGTGAACTCAAGTTCTATTAAGAAACCCTTCTTCAAGAAATAAAGAGGATTGAGAAAGATATCTAACATCAACTTTGAGCCTTCACATTTGTCCACACATGTGCACCTATAAACACATATATATGCACACATGTACCCACACACATGTAAACACACATCCATATATGCATGCACACCATACACACATATACACATCATAAAAACAGAACCAACTCTCCATATCTCCCTCCACCTGTCCTGAAAAAAAATGAGCTCATGAGTCACATTGTTCTGTGGCACTCTTTGCGCTGTCTTAAAAACACGCAGGGATTGTGGCAGGAAAGTGGAGGCTTCCAATTTTTCAGGCCCCTGTCTACTAGCTATTTGTAAACAGTGTGTCAACCTTCCTGAGAAGCAAACTTTCCTCAGGGGAAAAAAAAATCACCTCTTAGTTCATCTTCTTCATGAACAATGGTTTACAAGTAAGCTAATCAGAATTCTGCCTTTTTAGTAGAACAACCCACCACATACATGTGCATGTGCGTGTGTGTGCGTGTGTGTATGTGTGTGTGTGTGTGTATCAGAGGACAGTTTTCTGGAGTCAGATCTCTTCCACTATGTGGGTCCTGACGATTGAACTTGGGTTGTCAGGCATGGTATCCTGTGCCTTTACCTTCTGGGTCCATTTCATTATCCCAGAACCCTGCAGTGTCTTTTCTACTTGATCTAAGTGTGACTTAATGAATAGCAAAAGCCAGCTGGACACACTGATCCCATCAGATGTCTAGCAGCAAGGAAGCTCCAGGACTCCCCATTTCCACTCTTGTCAGGCCAACAGAATTCTGCCTCGAGTTAGAAAACTCAAGGTTTATCAATCAAACTTTCCCTCTTAGTCAAGTGGCAGAAGCAGTAGTACCGTACCGCCTTTAACCCCAGCACCTGGGAGGCAGAGGCAGGCAGATCTCTGAGTTCAAGGCCAGCCTGGCTTACAGAGCTAGCTCCTGGTCAGCCAGGGATACACAGAGAAACCCTGTCTCAAAAAAACAAAAGAAAAACAAAAACAGCAATAAAAACTTTCATTCCCTTGCTATTTGCTCAGATGTGGCAGTGTATGCTTTTAAATCTAGAACTCTCTACAAGTTAGAGGCCAGGCTGGTATACATAGTGAGTTCTAGGTCAAACAGAGTTACATAGTGAGATCCTGCCAAAAGTCGTAAGTTCCATGGCTACTCTCCAGCCAACCGTAGTCTAGCTCCACAGAGGAGTGAGTTCACAAATTATTTGCCAATCTTTTTCTCAGCACCTTTCACCTGATGAAAGGGAATACTTATTGGTGTGCACTACTTCCAAGGTTGTTCACAAATCATTCATGTGGTTCCCTGTGGTTATTACATCATGAAGAGCCTAGACCCACGAACACAAGACGGGCCGTGACATTGAGGAGAAACCATGTTTAACAGGTGTGGGGTTGTTACCACAACTAACTTGACCTTAGCCAACCTCCACTCCTCTCCGGCCTTGCAGTCAGCTATACAAACACTTATTGCATGTCTGTGACGTGTCAAACTCCATGACAGTGACAAAGAACACACATTAAGAAAGAAAACAACAACAACAAAATAGTGATACTTGAAAGCAAGGTGGTGGTGATGCATGCCTTTGATTCCAGCACTTGGGAGTCAGAGCTCGGTGAGTTCAAGGCCAGCCTAGCCTACAGATCAAGTTCCAAGACAGTCAGAGCTACACAGAGAAATGCTGGAAGAGGAGGAGGAGGAAGAGAACGACAGAGAGGATGAAGAGGAGAAAGAGGATGAAGAGGAGAAAGAGGATGAAGAGGAGGAAGAGGAAGAAGAGGAATAGGAGGAGGGGGGAGAAGAAAAGGAGGAAGATGAGGAGGAAGAGGAAAAAGGAGGAAGAAGAAACAAAAGATAAACACAACTATCTCATATAGGCTACAGCTTGAGTACATCGTCTGAACTGCCTACGCAGTGGAAAGAGCAGCTGATACACAACTGTTCCCAAAGATTTCTCATTATATAGAACCTCAGAAGGATCTTGCAGGCTTGGATATCATGTTCAAAACATTCTTCTACACACTAAAGATACACTGCCTCTACTCTCTTTAAGTCTCCTACACTGGAGGCCAAATCACAGTGAGCTGGCGCTAAACATTCTGATGACCCACTCCAACAGCATTCTCAAGGGAAGGCATGTACCTTTCATAAGCACCTGTCTCAGCTCACTCCCTCATCCCTCTGTCCTGAGGTAGCCCCAGTTCTTCAGCAGGACTACCTCTGGCTCTAGGAACCCAATCTACATGTTATGATGCCTAAGCTAGAGTAGCTTTATATATAGGGTTTTATGAAATCAGTCTTTGAGCATCTCCAAGGAACATGTACAGGCCTGGTTTCTACCAGGTAAAACCAAGAATTCAATGTTGAAACCATGAGACACTGTTTTAGGCCCAATCTACAGAAAGGAGCTGACAAGATCCATTGGGTGTAGACATGTCTTGTCCTCTGAGGAGTCTGAAATGCCTTTCCGTTATTGTGGCTCCCGGATACTGTCAAAGGCAGGGCTTTCCACAAAGGCACAAGCCAGGTACAAAAGCATTCCTGTGACAGCGCTCCCACCGAGTGCTAAGTCGGTGATCAGAAAATCCTCAGTTTCACCAATAAAATTCAATAAGGTTGTACAAAGAATAAAGTAAAAGAAGAGATGGCAGAGGCTCCTGCTCTGCAGCTCCCTCCCCAGAGCTCCAGTTTATGCAGTACAATTACCTTGGGGCATTTCTTCATCGTATTATGAGTGTCTGAAACACAGAACACATTCTTTCCTAACCTACCAATAAGCCACTTAGACTCCTGTTTGTCTCATCAATTTCTACACCTTTTTGAAAAACGGATGATTTTTGCATTCCTTTCCAGTGATGGAAAGGAGCTCTCGTTTTCTAAAAGGCACATATCCATTTCTTCGCATGTGTTCATGAGATGACTTCCCAGCGTGAAACTGGCTGAACCTTCTGAATGTTCTCATTCCAGCAAAGGAAAGCCCATCTTGGGTAACTTCACAGGAATCCTTACAGCTTTTTATCTGAACCCCTCAGCTGCTGCTCAGAACTGGCCGCTCCTGTCACTGAGGCAAACTTTGAGGGTGTCTTTACAAAGAAAAACACAAGTGGTGCTTCCCCCCACTTTTTTCAAGGACAACAACAGAATACTATTGCACCTGCCCTAAAAATGTGAGCGTGAGACTACCCTGGAGAAAGCAACTTCAGGTGGAAAGCATTCTAGCCAGGGCCTGAGTCAGTCAGGTCCCCAAATGCTGAGAACACTGTGTATCAGAAAGCTGTCAGTCTTCCTCTCAGACGCTGGGAGCCTCTGGGTGACACAGACAAGTCAATTGAAATTTCTATGACATGTATTCTTTCTCCACTCTGAAGCAACTCAGGTAAAGTCACAAGGCATAATCAACAGTGACAGTTGCCATCTGAGAACAAAAGGATGACCCGACTCCCTGCCACCCACTCCAAGCAGAACATTATGCAAATTAGAGAAGAAAGAAAAACAGCCAGGTAAAAAATGAGGATCCGATCCCTCCCAACGCCAACCACCCCTTAAGCTACTAGTGTGTGCCTGGACCAAGGAGCCACAGTCTGGGGGCAACAAAAGGGATCAAAGAAGATTAATATAGAGAGGGGAGTGGAGATGGCCTAGAGGGTTCAAGGCTTGCCATATAAGGACAAGGACCTGACTTAGGTCCCCACCACCCATGTAAAAAGAAAAGATGGGTGTGGTGACACACACTCATTCCTGGGGGAGCTGACCCAGGAAGATCCCTTAGGCTCACTGGCCAGCCAGGCTCAGCTACTTGGTAAGTTCCAGGCCAGAGATCCTGTCTTAAAGACAAAGGAAGAGACAAACAAAACGAGGTGGATGGCATCTGAGCTAAGTGGAGGCTGTCTTCTGTCCCCAACACTCAGAGCTGCAAGATGTGGGAACACCTGCACACGTACAAACACAAACAATAAAGCATGAATGTATTGTGACAATAGTCAACAGCAAAGGCTCCTGGGAAAAGGGCAGCCAACATCAGATCTAAAACAAATGGGCAGGGGCGGGAGTGGGGGTACAGGAGCCCTATGCTGGGCCATAACCTGAGAGCAAACTATACTCCAGGGAAGTGCTTCGCTTGACCCAGGCAGGATATCTTGTTTTTTACTCAGATTCCAAAATATAATACATTCAAACTTTTCTTTCTTTTGTTTGTTTGTTTGTTTTGTTTTGTTTTGTTAATTTGAGCTTTCTGATCTTTCTGGAAGACACAAGAAAGGCACCTAGTCAGTTAACATTTCTCCTCTAACAAAAGGGTAAGGCGGTTTGCTTGCCCCTACTGGCATCTAGATGAAGGGATCTGTATGTGCAAAGGCCCTGGGGTGGTTGTAACACGTCGGTGGTGGCTCCCCAGAAAAGCTCAGCCTTGTCTCCAAGGTACCCAACTTTTTACAAATCCCTCTGACTTGGTAAATTTTCAAATCTCTTCTCTTGAAAGCCGTAGAACATCTGAGCATGGAGAAATGGTGCCAGAGTTACTATGACAAAGGGCAGAGAACAAAACCAAAATACAAAACAGCCACCCACAAACATCCCAGACACCACACACCAGCAACTGCAAGCAAAGCCTTGGACCTGGCAAGAGCTCTCAGATAGACACTGGCAGCAGGAGCTCAGAGGCAATGGGAAGCAGTCCAGCCAGAGAGGCAAGGGTCCCTGGGCTCGTCTGTCCATGCTGGCACGTCCAATCTAGAGGCTTTTTTTTTTTTTTTGCAATATTCATATTGCACAGAGTAGACACTGCTAGAGAAGAGGAATAGACAGAGCCAAAGACAGAAAATACATCAGGCCCTTTCCCACGATGATGTGTTCTATGAGAAGCTAATAGACTTTGGGTCTTTTATAGTAAGCCAGCAATATGCTGAAGACAGGCTCCCTGAATGTCCATCTTGAGTGAGCTCTGGGACCTGAAGCCAGGGAGAGAAGTCACCCAAGTCTCTGTACCTTCCTCCCTAAGGCAGTAACACCAAGCTCGTGAGCGTACTTCATGGTTTCTATGAAACTGATACAGTGAGATGCTATGGCAGGTGGCACTAGAAAGCTGGAGGAGTGCAACCATAATCCAGATCTTTCTGGACCCATGCCAGCCTGTCAATCACACACTAACATCATATGGAAAGAAAGAAGTGTGACCCTGTGACTTAAGTCCATTCATTGAACATCTGTGCACACACTTGCACAGAGGGAAGACAGGGTGGTCTGATGCCAAGCCTAGCGTCCCATGGCACACACGAACACCAGCACACGTCCTCCCCCAGCATTTTCCTTCCACAGCCTCGTGGGCATCACAGTTGCTGCATTTAAACCCTAAACTCTCCAGAAAAGAACAGGTTCAGAATGTAACATGATTTGGAATTCCATTAATGTCAGTCTCATCCTTTAAGATGAGCTCATACCAAATGAACTGGGGTGAGCCTCTCTTGGGACGGAACTGGTGTCCTTACAACAGGGGAACGGACGCGGAGATGCACACAGGAGAATATTGTTGATATTCCTGACAGCAGAGAGTACAAGATGCTCCCAGCAGGCAAGGAACAACAGAGATCTTTGGCGAGTCATCCTAAGCTGAGAGAGGGGCAAGAAACCATTCATGTCATAGTACCAGAAGCAACCTTCCCTGAGACGGGTCTCGCCTCCAAAAAGGCAGGAGCGGTCAGCTCTGATGTTTCAGCCAGAGGGGCACAGTAACAGTTTCACTAGTGAGCTGTGCTTCTCCTCTGTGAGATGAGCTCTTCATTGACATGGGTATGTCCCTGTGAGATATGACAAAGACAACAGGGGGCATCCTATGCCTTCTGCCTTCCCAAGGACAACAACAAACCACCGTGGTTGCTTTAGTGAGGTAGTCAGAAATGTCTGCCAGAGTTGGGTCTATGAAAGCAATGTGGGGTGTACATGGCCCAAGGGACGGGAAGGCTAAAATGGGTTCTGCATCTGGGGAAACGGAAACAGAATGAAAAACAATGCCCTTACCCCACCCACAGTAGACTGCATCTCCCACCAAAAGCAAGTGTCATTGCAAAAATATAGGAGCTAGGCATGACAGTGTGCACCTGGGATCCTAGCACTCTGGAAGCTGAACAAGAGTCATGAGTTTGAGGTCTGGCCTGGTCAATACATCAAGACTCTGTCTGTTTTTGGTTTTTTGGTTTTTTGAGACAGGGTTTTTCTGTATAGCCCTGGCTGTCCTGGAACTCACTCTGTAGACCAGGCTGGCCTCAAACTCAGAAATCTACCTGCCTCTGTCTCCCAAGTGCTGGGATTAAAGGCGTGCATCACCACCGCCCAGCTCAAGACTTGGTCTGAACAAATAAAATGTATATGACATATATATATACGCACATATGTATGTGCGTATATATGCTGATATATCACATATAATATATATAATATATACAACAAGGCTATGCACCCTCCTGAAGGACTGGGCATAGAGCTCACACAGCTGGCCAGCATCAAGGGACAGACTGTACGGGAATTTCACCAGCCTGAGAAAAACTCCCAACTCTAACTTCAAAGTACCATTTCAATTTACCATGTATCACTTTCATATTATTGCAAAGGTGAAGAAAGTGTATGACAAGCCATTAAGGAGCTGGAGAGATGGCTCAGCTTGGTAAAGTGCTCACTAAGGAAGCATGAGGACCTGAGTTTGGATTTTCAGCACTCACATAAAAAGATAGGTAGTGAACACCTACTATCTCAGTAATGGGGAGGTGGATACAAGAGCATCCCTGGGGCTGCTAAGCCAGCTGGGCTTTCAGAATTGGTGATCTCCAGGTTCAGTGAGAGTTCTGATCTCAAAGAGTAAGACTCAATACAATCTCTCACCTCCATAAAGAATTGTGTGCACATACGCACAGAGAGACAGAGACGGAGAGTCCTAAGTTAGAGATTACTTCTATATTTCTGTATGTACATCTAATATACCAAGCAATCCCCAGGCATCAGCTCAGACAGCTGAGATGATACATCTTAGTTCCAAGCCAGGCAGAATGACGTGCATGCCTAAGAGCACTTGCTCAGCAAGCTGAGGCAAGATGATCTCAAGTTCTAGACCAGCCAGAACACATAGAAAGACACTGACTAAATAGAACAAAAAAAAAAAAAATGAAAAAGAAAAAAAATGAAAGAGAAAATGTGTGTGTGTGCCTTGACTTTAGATTAACAAAATGGTCCAGATATTACTTTGATTACTTCAGTAAAGAAGAGCCAGTAGAGGGTGGAGACAAGAAGACAACTGAAGTCAGTCTGAGTGACTTAAGTGAATCTGAGGCCAGCCTAGCATACAGTGAGACTCTCTGCAAAGAAAACATTAGTATCTTACTTTGGGCTGATATCCAGGTCACTTTAACTGACAGGCTAAATACATCATCCACAAGGCTTTGCCTTTCTCTTCTTGCTGTCAGGTTTTCTGGCTGTACTTCTCCACATAACGCATTTTTAGAAAACCTTCTGTGTGAAGGGCCCAAGGGCAAAGCAGAGGCCCGAGCAGGGACGCAGTTATGGAAAGCTAATGTGCAGAACTGAGCCCTGCCTCTGCCTGGGCTCACCTTCCAAGTTCTCCCATCCCCTCAGCAGCATCCTGTGAATCCAGGGGCAGAGCCAGCTGCTAAGAGCCAAGATGACTCATAAGGCTGAGAGAGATGTCACCAACTCAGGTTACCAGACTCATCATAGATGGGGAGGAATGTGTCCAAGGTTACAACTAGAAAGAGATCTATTATATTACCTACAAAAAAAAGAAAGAAATACGAAATAGTACAGTGGCCTCAACAAAACAAAGGGTAGAAACACCCTCAGCCAGGAAAAGTCTGAACTTGTGAGTGGATGGACCGAGGACATCTTTCTGGAAATGGGCATCAAAGGCTCACCTGCCAAGCCAGACACAGGTGCTTAAAAATAAGAACAAAAGCATCTCCCCCAAACCAAGTCAAGTTTTGTGTCTCAGTAGATCAAAGCATCCCATGGACTAACTTAGCTGGGTTTCCACAGGAGTTAATTTCAACTTGCCAGCAAATGCAAATATGTTAAAAAGGAAGAAAAAAAAAAGCAAGCCAATTAAGATACAAGTGTTTAAAGACACAAGAAGTAATTACAAATGTATTATTCATACCTAATTTACAAGATGAAGTTCTTTCTGTAAAATATTAAACTGTTTACATGCAGGTTGGGGAGAGACAATTTTCAAAACTGCCCATGTTCCAGTGCAAAGCAGTGAAGATTAACAGTCACGGAGCAGGGGCTCCTCGGGTACATACAGTGTGGACTCTCTGTAGTAATCAGAAAATGTTTGACCTCCAGATATCTACTTGACCCCAGAAAAATGCAGACTCGCCTGCTATAAAATCCTAAACAATGGGGCAGACAAGGTCACAGGGTCAACCCAAGTATTAACAGGTCACCAGGCAGCCCACTTGGGAGCAATTACTTCCAGTCATGGCTAAGTGGACACTTGATTGAATGCCACTAAGACAGCTCACATCCCACGGATAACAATCCTCACAGCGATTAAGAATTAAAGCCCCCATGATTCAGCCTTTATTACTCAAATGAACCTAGCTCTTCCATAAAGAACTCGTGGTATATGCCTGATGCAAGGTCTGAATTGAAATGCCACCTCATTAAACAATAATATCTAATTTTATCTAAATGAATTTTCATGAAAGTGCACCACACAGCTCAGGAATTTTTAAAATGAATTATCACAAGTGATACATAATTTCACCAAAACTGGGGCAGAAAAAAAATTCATTTTAGGGAATAAAAGGAAACATCAAAGCTGAAACAAATGCCTGTTCCTCTATGGCCACAGCGATGGACAGAGGCCACGGGCCACTATAGAACAAGGGCAGCTTATCATTAAGAAATTCTCTAGTCTTCTATTTAGACTCATGCCAAATAACAACCAATAAATGCAGTGGGTCTATCAGCTGGATGATCAATGGGGGAACTTTTAAAGATACATAGCTTCCAGCCTTCCTGCAAAATCAACTAGATTGTTGTCCCATGGAATTCCCAAGGGACTCTCATATCCAGTCCCTTCTGGGAATCCCAGGGCACATGGCAGACAAAGGTCTGCTTAAGCTTGTGAATGGCAGGGGAACGAGGAAGCCCCTCCCCTCCCCATTTCACAGTGGTTCCAGACACTGGGGTGTGTTTTTCTTACCATCACTTTCTACAATAGCCAGTGATTTGTTTTCTAACTGCAAGGGTCAAACGCAAAGTTTCTTTCGGTTGTAGGGTAAGTAATACATTCAAAGGACCAAATCAATTATTAATTTAAGAATAACCACACTAGTGGCATCTACTATGAGCCAACAGGATGTACAAGTTACAGCAGGCATGACACACAGTCTCCTCCAGGGCCAGTGTGGCCCTTTCCCTCCAGGTCACCACAGATTCCAGTGCCACATGCGTATGACTAAGGACTTCAGAATCCATCCTTCATGTGTGACACAAGGCAATTCTCTACCAGAGGAAACGTGAAAACTTCCAACAGGAAACTTAGAAATAAGCTCTTGTAATCAGTAGCTATCTCAATATAAAGTACATATCTTAAAAAAACCTACAGACTAAACAATGGCTCAGGGGGTTAATATTATAAAATAATCCCATTCAAAGCAGAAATATGGGGTGCTACGAGGCAAAATACATCATCCTAGGTCCCGTATTATGACCACCACTTAGTGACACTGTCTGACCTGGCTATGGAGACTTGCACTGTAGTCCTTCTAGGGCTAAGCCATCCCACCATGCACTTATGGTAACTAGGAAGAGGAAACAACTCCGTACAGACTCTGAGCACGGGGTGTTGTGTAGTTTTTAAAAACACATTCTCCTTCCTCTGTGGTGTCCCAAGTTTCAAAGCACTGATGAGTGAAGCAGGTCTCTACTCACCGTCATCATGTTTGTTCACACGGGAGAGGTCAGGAAAGGAACAATGTGGGATTTATGACCAGTAGTCAATGCCAGGATGGGAGCAATAATAGTTATTAACTTTGAGACAGCTAATGGATGTCCCAACCCTCATAAGCAAGATCAACTAGTTTAAAAAACGAAAAAGAAAACAAAAACAAAAACATGCCCTGCCTTCCAGCGGCTCCCTCTCACCCAGTAGACTTGAAGGAGGTCTGTGACAAACATCTGTTCCCTACCTGTGAGGCTCAGAGCAAGTCTTTGACCAATCAAGATGTTACTGTTCGCAGCCCAGGTAGAGGACTTTGTGATCTCTCACCAAGGAACATAGTTTCATATGCAAAAGTTCATGCTCAAGTTAAAAATGAAGCGAAAGAAGTCAAGGTTCACACAGACTTGGGTTCAAATCCAACCCCATGTTTTTGTCATCTATGGCAGATAAGAAGTGGCAAAACGGGAAGAGAATTCGAACCACTGTACACCTCTTCTGAGCTTAGGGGACACCCAAGCACTGCCTTGGTGGTCTAAGTATACACATAAGATCCCCTGCCTTGGGAAAGAAGTATGTGCAATGCAATAAAGAAGAAAAAAAATAACTTGTGTTTACTGGCACTTCTTTGACCAATAACTGAAAATGGAATCCCAAGGAAACCAACTTTCTGCTATTTCTCTCCGTGAAAAATAGAGACTCTGATTCCAGGGAAAATTTCCCTTCTACATTATAGTTACCCAATTGGCTTTACAGTTTTCTCCCTGTCCCGTTTTAATTCACAGAGAAGTCTGCAATGATAAAACCAGGGTCACTGGAAGAAAAAAACTTTGATGTCTTCATGACGTAAAGATGCGTGGGGAAGGGGACCCCTTTGTGCATAATGCCCTACTGTCTTGCTCACACATCTGACAATGTATGAAATTTTGTACCTTCCTTTGTGTTCCTTTCTGAAACCAAGTTTGTGCTTACACCTCCCGGCACTCCACAGCATTAAATAAACACAACTCCCATAAATCACTCACAAACAGGTAAGCCAAGTCGAAAGAATTTCCTAACTCTCAAACTCTCAGCTTGAGGAAAGAAGGAGGTGTGTGTGTGTGTGTGGGGGGTGGCAACTTGAAGTTAAAAGATGGCCCCAAAGTCATCTGATAAACATGCTTCCCATAGAGAATGTGTAATGCATAGCAAAACAGACACTTCACTAATTTTAAATGCCTAATTATATACTGCCTAAACAGAATTATCAAGAGATTTGATTGACTTCCACAGAGCTGTGATTGCCATCAAGCCAACTCAGAGAAATAATAAATAATGTTTGACCTTCTGCTGTCCTCCACAATTACTCATGGTATCAAAATATGTGGGGTGCAAGCATCCTATTCCAACCCTGCCTGGGAACACGAAGGTCACAGACTAATTTGAAGTTCGTGATTTAGCCTCATTTACCCTGATTTATGGAGGGAGGGATGGCAATTTGAAAAAAAAAAAAAAAAACACTTTAGTTGGGCAAAAAGAAATTAATAAAGGAGTTGGATTTCATGAATAAGAGGAAGGGGATAAGCAAGCTTAGAAACTGTGTGATTTTTATGATGCCCACCCAAAAGGAAGAGGAGGCTGCCTAAAAAGGTAGATAGTGCCTAAAAAGTCACTCTGACCGGAAGGAAGGGGCAGAGGCAGGCAGAAGGCAAGGGCAGTGTCCTTCCCTGGTTGTTTCCTCGCAGTCTTTGAGGCTTAAGCTTCTTCAACAAACAGGGATTGTGAAACGTGTGACTAGAAGCAGCAATGCTGAGCAAAGAAACATTTCTGGTTTCGAAAGAAAACGCCATATAAGGCAAAACTTTGCCCCAACTGGTGTACGATGTCTGTAAGACACACAGTCTGGATTTCAATACAGGAGGTTTTTCTGTGCTGGGTAAAAAGACAACGGAAAGTCAAACCTCCCGACACTGACATCGGACTGTGAACAGTCACACTCCTCTCGTCCACCTAACCGCGTGGGGTGTGTACTGACACGACTTCCCAAAGCTACGGCTTCAGACCTTCACGGTTCTGAGTGTTAGTCCATGTCAATGTGAGTTCACCTAAGCCCTAAGCCCGAACAATTCAACTCACACCGACCGACTTCTAAGTTAAGGAAGCCATAGTGAAGGCGAGGAAGGGAACTCACTCAGACAAAGGTTCGCTACGCAAGCATAAAGACCTGGGTCTGATCCCAATAACCCACATAGAAAACCTGGGTGCGGAGCCACACAGTGGCATGTACTTGTAACCATATCCCTGGGGTTAGCTGTCCAGCCAGCCTATACTCCTTATTCAGTGGGTTCCAGACCAGTGAGAAACACTGTCTCAAAAAAAAAAACAAAAACTCAAGGTAGATAGTACCCAAATACCAACACCCAAGGGTTACCTATGGCTTGCATACACATGCACACCTCTGCATCTACATGCCATCCCTTATGCCCACAAATTGACACCATAGTATGCATGTGCACGCACGTGCGCGCGTACACAGACACACACACACACACACACACACACACACACACACACACGGAATATATAGGCTCAGTATCTCTAATCCAAAAATTCTGAAATTTTAAACACTCTAAGAGAACCATACAAAATTTTTAGATTTTAGATTTTCAGAATAAATATGTTCAATCAGTAAGTCTACACAAATAGTCCCCCCAAAACAGTCCAAACCCTTCTGATCCCAAGCACTTGGACATGGGACATTCAACCTTAGTAAAGACAGGTGTCGTGTGATTCCTATCTTCGACCTACTTCTGGAAAGTGGTGTTAAGATAATCTGCCCGGGACATGCTAAGAACTTGGTGTTTGTTCTATTTCTGGTATATTCTCCAAAGCCACTTGGCTTCACATGCTAACAGACAGAAGACTCTAATATCCTCTGGAGAAGTGGCTACCTGCCTGCCAAGGAGACCAATGAAAGAGTAGGAACTTTCAGGTCCTCCCTCTGACCCCGGAAGGAGCTGGAACTGAAGGATAAGCTGAGCACCAATGGCAAGGAAAGTACTCTACCATACCAACATAATGAAATATCCATCAATACCCAAAAGGACAGGCATGGAAACCTCCCAGGGTGCTATGTGCCTGGAAGGTGTGCACCCAGAGGGGCCACTGAGGCTTGGGACGCCCTCCTTATTCAACAACCTGGACTCTTTCATCTAGGAATAGTCCTGTAGAGCCCAGGACACACACCTCCTTTGAGAGAAGGAGCACACTAATTATGCTAGACTAGCAGGCCAGGGAGACTCAGGAATCCTTCCCAGTGATGGTGGCATTATAAGCATGCACTAACATTGATGGCATTTTTACAACTGGCTTAAGGTTTGAGTCTAGGGCTGGATAACCATCTCAAGAGGGCCCCATTGTCCATGAAGAGAGATCAGTTCAGCCAATAGATGCTAACTTTTCTATTCCACGCTCAAGCTGGCTCCAGCACAGTAAAGAAGAGATTATCAATGTGCAGTCAAGACTTGATCAGCACCACCGAAACCTGCCCCTGACTTCCACATGCTCACACCAGAGTGCAGGGGCAGGCGGTACAACTGGGTTAGTAGAGTGTTTGCCTAACACACGTGAGGCTCGCATCCCGAGAAGCAGGTGCTCTCAGAGTGGTGATGAAAACCTGTGATCCCAGGCAGGGAGGGATGCCTGCAAGAGGATCAGAAGTTCAAGGTCATCCTTGGCTATATGCTAAGTTGAAGGCTAACTTAGAATTTAGGAGACCCTGCCTCAAAAAGTAAAACAAACAAATATAAAATCAGACTGCAGACATGAGTGAGACCATTGTCCGTGCCAACCACTCGACATTCCTCTTAGGACAGACACAATCTCTTTAAGACTCAGTCAAAGCGAGAGACTGCCGTCCACATGGAGGCTCAGCATCCTTTCTAGGCCCTAGTAAGACACCACCTCTCCGGGTCACCTGAGGCAGGGGCTTGCCGCTTTCAGTTGCCAATACCTTTGACAGTCAGTGGCTCTAGGAAAGAAGCTACTAGGGAGATGAAGAGGTGGCTCAGCAGGTAAAGGTGCTTGGAGGCCAGCCTGATGACCCGAGTTCAACCCCTCATGATGGGGTCCACATGATGGAAACAGAGAATGACTTGTCACTCCCGTATGTTGTCCTCTGACCTTTACATACCATTGCATGTGCACAACAACATACCCATGTCCACACCCACAATAAATAAATTTAATTTTTTTTAAAGTGAAACAAAGGGGGCTGGAGAGATGGTTCAGCGGCTAAGAGCACTGACTGGTCTTCCAGAGGTCCCGAGTTCAATCCCCAGCAACCACATGGTGGCTCACAACCATCTATAATGGGATCCAGTGCTCTCTTCTCATGTGTGTGAAGATAGCTACAGTGTACTTATATACATAAAATAAATTAAATAGTTTTTAAAAAAAAAAATAAAAGAAAGAAAGAAAGCACTCAGCTACCTGTTCGGTCGTAGTTAAGAGTGAAGCTACCACTCATCTAAGAGAAGAATCTAGAACGCGGCTTCACAAAAGGCCCCAGAGTCATAAGAGACTTTCTAGTCTACCCTGAGGCAAGAGTTAAGGTATATGGGGAAAACTGGAGAAACATGCTGAAGGGGTGGGGTAAGAAGAAGGGGGAAAAGGAAGAAGGAGAAGGAAGCAAGGAGGGAGAGAGGAAGAATCAGGAAGAAAGAAAAGCAGAGAGGAGGAAGGAGAGCAAGAGAAGAGAAAGGCAAAGCAGCTAGCACAGAAGCAAAGGGCTCACTGGTCAGGGCAGAGAAGAGCATGGCCTCCTGTGGCCCCATCCCTGGCTCCTTCCACCCAGGACAGTGTCATCTAATTCTGACTAGGTGAAGGGTCAAGTGTGTGGGATGGGCCAAGAAGTGGGGACCGGCATGGGAAGTGCCTGCTAGGGAACATCTGCAAGCAGAGAAACCCTGTGATCTCTGTGGCCTCTAGACCTGGTATTGTATGTGGCACCACCTTAGTCTGTAGGCAAACGGGAAGCAGACCCATGAAATGAGCCGCCAGCTTCAAGGTCTGTGTATTCCACAAGGTCTGTGTATCTGAGAATGCTAAAACAAACAAAAACAACTGTCCTTCGTGTGATTTCCACGTGTTTCATTCTCCCTTCTCTTTAAATTGCTGCTGCTATTGCTTTATGTTATTTTGGTGTTTTTGTTGTTTATTTGTTTGTTTGTTGTTGTTTTTATGAATTTTGGGGTCCTTCAGGACAGTGCAGACAGATGTCAGGCACCCCTAATTTCCCTTACACTCAAGTAGTGGGTAGTAAACACACAAAATCCGTTCCCATACGCCTAGCATCCTCATTTCATCTCATCATGTTTTGTTTTCACTCAAAATGGTTGACAAGACAAATCCTAGTTGATTTTTTTTCTTCCAAAAAAACTAATATGGGAGGGGCTGAAGAGGCGGCTCAGTTGGTAAACTGTTTGTCAACAAGCATGAGGACCTGAGTTCAAATCCCCACCATACCTGTAAAAGCCAATCACGGTAGGTAGCACATGCCTGCCATCCCAGCTTCTGGGAGACAGAGAGAGGTGCTGAGCCCTGGAGCGACCTAGTCAGTTAACGCTTCCAAATCAGCAGGCTCCAGGTTCATCGAGAGATCTTGTCTCAAAAAACAAGGGGAAAGGCTACAGAGAAAGAAATTGGACATCAACTTCTAGCCTCTATAAACACATGTGTGCATTGGGTTCGGTCTGGGATTCATTAAGTTAGAAAATTATAAAAATAACTCTCTTACTAAATCTCTAGGTGTTGTGGAAAGTGCCCTCCCAACTCAAGCATCACAGTGCTTGGATGTGAAGAGAAGGTGGGGCTTTCTTGTTGCTGCTTTTGGCAACAAAAGCAGAGAGAAACTGCTTCTCCCAGCTCCCCACAGCCCCACCCTTCTCCTCTACCTAGAACAAAATACGCCTTGGGGAAGATTGAATTCACGTTGGCCACTGCAACCCACCGCTGGCATCTGGCAATCACTTCAGGACTCGTTCTTAAGCAAACAGTTTTTGGAGGGTGGGGGAGCACAATCTAGCAAGGTCCACGCCTCATCAGTGAGAAAAAGTGAGGTGTCATATTTAGACAGCTCAAGGGATCTGCCACCTTTAACCAAACATGTGGTCTTCAGAATATCCCTGTCCCAGAAGTTAACACCAAGCCAGTAGATTTATCAAACAATTGGAGGTCACTAAAGACACATGAAGTGTCATATGAAATGGAATTCCTCTCTGTAATCCTGCAGGATACATTTTGGATGTTTTTTAAGGGGTCAAGAATTTGATGTAGAATACATGACATGCGAAGCATCTTGCAGACAAATTTTCGGTGCCATCTTACTCTCTGCTCAGAGCTAGAAGACTCAGCTAGTCTGGAGAGATGACAGAAACTCAAAAAGAAGGAAGAGAAACACACTTCTGTAGAGTCCAACTTCCCCCAAAATGGAATTAGGTGACTTTAGCCCATGATGAGCATGGAAAAGCCCTTAGCTCTTGGCACCATTTGGCCATCAAATATTCAAGAGAGAAAGGAACATAATGATCACCAGGACTTCAAGCTTTACTCTTTCCGGTATTTCTTCTGCCTTCAGGTTTTTGTTTTGTTCTGTTTGTTCATTTACTTTGAGGACACACACACACACACACACACACACACACACACATGCACGCACACACTCACAGCACATATACAGCACACACACAGAGGTCAGAAGACAACTTGTAGACGTCTATTATCTTCAAATACAACTGGAGCCCCAGGAATGAAACACAGGTCATTAGACCCACCACAGTAACTTTACCATTGAGTCATCTCACCCCACTCCTCTTTGGGGATTTAGAGTTTTACACAGGGTCTCATTTTTTAGTCCCAGCTGGCTTAGAAACACTCAAACATACAGTGAGCTTCCCGCCTCAGCCTCCTGAGTGCTAGGAGTACAGACTTGGGTCATCCATCTTGGCTTTAAAACTTTTTTACCACTGCATAGAAGCAGCAGCTTTCCCCTAAAAATCATGATCCTCAAAATTTACTGTGGACAGACTGATCACACTTGTGAAGTTAACATACTCATCTCTGGCTTAGAGTAGGAAAGAAACTTCATAGACACCGAATAGCTATTAGGGAGCAAGTTCTGGGGTGCAACTGTACCATCAGGTGACTACATCCACCATGATGCACTGCACATTTAAAAATGTTTCTCCCACAAACAGATGTTGGCTGAGAAGATGGGCTCCTGATTTAAATATTACACCATGTATACACGTGTCAAAACATCACTTACTGCGTCACTAATATGGCTCCTGTATGCTTTTATGTATCAGTTAAACATTTATTTCAAGGATTTTTTAAAAAATATAAATCCTCAGGCTGGGGAGATGGCTCAGTCTGTAAAGTACTCCCTCTGTACGGATAAGGAATCGAATCCCATCATGAAGCCCAAGTTAAAAAAAAAAAAAAAAAAAAAAAAAAAAAAAAAAAAAAAACAAAAGAAAGGAAAGAAAAGGAAAAACTGACAGGGCAAAACATAGCTGTAATCCCAGGCAGATCCCTGGGCTACCAGCCACTCAATAGAGCCGATGTGGTTAAAAAAAACAAGGTGGTCAGGACACGGGGTGTGCTCTATCTCCACATGTCTCACACACACACACACACACACACACACACACGCACACGCACACGCACACGCACGCACACGCACGCGTTCTCCACACTACTACTGGAGTCAGGCTGAGCAGGTGGGGAGGGGCTATAAACCTGCTGTACTGGCTGGTTTTGTGTGTCAACTTGACACAGGCTGGAGTTATCACAGAAAAGGGAGCTTCAGTTGGGGAAGTGTCTCCATGAGACCCAGCTGTGGGGCATTTTCTCAATTAGTGATCAAGTGGGTAGGGCCCCTTGTGGGTGGTACCATCCCTGGGCTGGAAGTCTTGGGTTCTATAAGAAAGCAGGCTGAGCAAGCCAGGGGAAGCAAGCCAGTAAAGAACATCTCTCCATGGCCTCTGCATCAGCTCCTGCTTCCTGACCTGCTTGAGTTCCAGTCCTGACTTCTTTTGGTGATCAACAGCAATATGGAAGTAAGCTGAATAAACCCTTTTCTCCCCAACTTGCTTCATGGTCATGATGTTTGTGCAGGAATAGAAACCCTGACTAAGACACCTGTCTTTTATTAATCTACTCAAGGGCTTGGGGTTGTCACTCAATGGTAGAACACTCGCCTACCAACTGCAGGGCCTGAGGCCTTGCATTCAATCTCAGCATTGCAATTATTAAAAAACAAAAAAAAACCAAATGAAAACAAAAAACAACAACAACAAAAATCAACAAATATCAAATGTACAAATGCTGGGACCAAATCATAACTGCACTTTTTAAAATGTGCAGCCCATCTTCATGTTTGTTTCAAACTCCTCTCCCTCCTCCAACCCTACAAGAACAGACCAAGCATCTCTCAGGTACTGTCATCTATTTGATGACAGTAGAGCCAGCCCAGGACATGGACTAGGTCTGAGTGGAGTCAGACCCTCTATACCTCTCTCATGAACTGGGTATGATGGTGATGAGCGGACAGTGGGGCTTGGTGACATCACACAGGGCCAAACTTAGCTGACGCAAACACACCAACAATACTCCTTCAATATGAGCTTTTGTGCATGGGATGAGCACAGCGAATCTAACAGCGAAGTTGCAATCAAAGGTCCCGGAACAAACAGACCTGAAAAATCACTGTTCCCTTCTTGGGTCTCTGTCCCCACATGCCCAAGAACTGAGCACCTCTTCTCACTCACTGGTGATAACTGAGATTGTCAAAGACAACTGTAACTGACACAATTTTCACCTGCCATGCTGACTTCAGGAGATAACCCCCAGGTAAGATGGATTTCACTAGAGAGGACAGTTAAAGTCCTGGTTCGGCATGCTGCCACCTAACAGGCCGGGGAGGCAGTGAACGCAGTGAGCACACAGCAGATCCACCTGAGAACAGAGAATTTCTGGGCACTCCACACCACATCACATCCTTCAGCATCCTCTCAACAAACACCTGCATCCTGCCCTGCCCTGCGTGGCTTCTCCCTTAGCACCTACCACACCAAAGCTGCAACCGAGAACACGGCCCAAAGACAGTAACATGAAGATGGTATTCCCCACCCTGAAAGCCTCAGAAACCAAAGGTGACCCCCCTGGAGACAGTCGTGAGAGGAGACCATTTCAGACTTACTGTCTGGGTAGTCGGCAAGAAGAGAGAAGAATAAAGCCAAGGCAGAGATAGAAGAAGACAGGGGAGAACTCCTTCTGACTAACTCCAGTTCCACACAGACTCCCAACAGACTCCCCTCCCCTCCTTATAACCAAATAATTTCACCACACACTAGTTTTTCAATATTCCAGGCCCCCCCAAAATGTGAATTGCTGGACTTGGAGTAATTCACTTATAACCAAGAAACTTCAGATAGATACACCTAAGCCACCTCTCTTCAAAGATAGACTGCTGCCTTGTCTTTGAAATCTACAGACTCTAGGGAGCCACTGATGGGGGCTCTTTTGGATAGGTGCCGTATTTCAGAATCACAAACGCGCAAAGGATTCACAACTAACAGTTCTAACGTCACAGGGTCTCCTCTCAATCACACTGTGAGTCTGAAGCAAACACATTCATCATTTAAGCACTTCTTAATTGTTTCCTTTGGGGCACCACTGGGGTGGGGTGTGATGCACTATCTTGGAAGAACATGAAACATACCACTTTACAGAGGATGATCCTAAGGGTAAGGATGGCAGGAACATTTAAGAAATGAGCTGCCACTCCATGAAGAAGGCTCAAGAGACTCATGTAACACATCAGTGACTGTGAGAACTTTTCTTGAGGATGGTGTGTCCGTGACATGGGATGGGGTGAGGCACCCTGCATGCAATGTCCCACATTCCCAAGTAATAATAGCACCTGCACTCAACAATAACAATGACAGCCATGCAGAGACACGAGACTGACTTACCAACCCAGCTGGCCCTGCCTCTTGTGCATCTGAGCCATGGAGGGAAGCTGTGATACACATCCACAGACAGGAGACAGAGACAGGACAGGCGGATGCAATGCTGTGTGCTAAGCAAAGAAAGCACTAAGAGGAAAGCACCATGGCTTTTAACTCCCCTCAAGTTCCTACCCAAGTTCTGGGCACTAGATGAAACAAAGAGACTCTAACCAAAAAAAAAAAAAAAAGTCTCTGCAGAGGGTTTCCAGTGGTGAACAGCCACGGAAGACAGATGACACCCGGAGAACACAGCAGCCAGCAAGGCGGCCTCCATTCCAGAGGGATCTCAGGTCAAGAGGTGGCTGAGACATCGCCTTCCCAGCAGGAGTGAGTCACTGGGAGAGTCAGCGGGAGGCAAGGTGGTGGGCTTAAATTTCCCCAGACCCAGTGGACTAGCATTGGCTTAGCAATGTGGAAATAGAAGTGGGGAAAGATAATAAAAGTGACTGTTCAGAAAGACCAGCATCCTACGCAGTGGGGACAGAAGCCAAGCCTGGGAGGCATAGCTACAAGGGCGCCTGACGCCTGCTTGTTGTATGTGGCACAGGCCAAAGAAGGTGACATGTGTCACATTCTAAAACCCACCAGAATGAAGGCTGTCCCCCTTGGTAACTATGGGGGTGACTTGCATAGGCCTCCCGAGACTCCCCCCATCCCTAGAGACTGTCAAAATGTTCATAAATTTAGATTCAGCACCACAAGGCCAAACACCAACCTAAACCCAGCTCATCCTCAGTCTGCTGAGAAAGACTGTTGTACTCCAATGCAGCTGGGGGAGGAGAGGAAAAAGAATACCAGTAGCACGGGAACACTCCATGAAAACCAACTTCAGGGTGTTCGCAGAACACCAGTTCTACTCAGTCACAGATCCTACTGATGGTTGCTTTTGCAGGGGGTTGGGCTGCAGGAAATACTAACAACTGTATTCCCTTTACCACAGGAACTCAGAAATTTTTCTTCCAGAGATGCAAGTCTTAACTTAAAATCCTGCCAGCTAAGCAACGCACCTGGTCGACACAGCATACTCAAGGCCTGTGAAACCATCCCCACTGTTAAGCAAGGAAGGCCTTTACTTCCCCAGAAAGAAATCCTGCACCTATCAGCAAGCACTCTCTGACCCTTCTCTGCCCAGCTCCCCACAAAAAAAAAAAAAAAAAATCCATCCATTCCTTGGTCAATAGATAACGCCAAGTCTGATCATTACATATAAGTGGAATTTTATAAAATGATCCTAACCATCTGGCTTCATTCAAGTCTATCATTTGTTGTGCAATCAGTATTCCATTCCTTTTTGTGGTTGAATAATATTCCACTGTATGCATAAATCACAGTATTTGTTCATGGGCATTTGGACTGTCTCTTTTTGGATATTATGAATAATTCTATGATTGTTCTTGTGATCAGATTTTTGTGGGAACATATGATCTCATCCTCCTTGGGTACATGCTAAGGAACAAAACTACTCGTGCAGTAATTTTTTCTTTAACCTTTGAAAGAATATCTCAACTGTCTCTTGAAGCAGCAAAGTAAACTTTATAATCTACTAGAAAGTTTAAATTTTTCTGAAAATAGCCAGTACCAGTCTGTGTGAACAGCACTTCCCTATGGATTTGAGTGACAGTTTCCTAATGACCCGAATCTCATCATGCGACTCTCTCCTATGTGTAGTCTTCAGGCAATTGTCCACACAACTTTCACTTGTCATTTGACCTGTATTTTTATTAATGAGCTGTAAAAGTTCTTTATATATGTTGGGTGCTAGATCCTTATGAGACATATGATGTGCAAATATGCTAGGTCACTCTGTGACCATCTTTTCACTTCTGAGAATCATCCTCAGTTCCTTGTCCAGCCTTTAAACACTTCACTTTCACCCCAAACCTTGGCTGTGGATGCTATGAGCTGGGCAGCTGTGCTTCATGCTTTTATGAATGAGTATCCTGTTGAGTTTGCTTTGTTTGTGATCAGCTTCTGACAATCCATCAACCATAAACATAACGGTTTGTCTCTGGATTCCCAGTCCTGCCTTATTAACCTGTACCTCCATCCTTATTTTAGTACCACTTTTAAAAATGACAATTAAATGTGAAAAGCAGGGTCTCATGTAATCCTAGGCTGAGCCAGACCACATAAGAGAGACAGAGGATGACCTTCAGCTCCTTACGCTCCAGCTCTTACTTCAAAGTTCCGGGGGTTACAGGTGTGAGCCACCACACCTGGCTAGCAGTGCCCTATTCTCTTTATAGTAAGCTTTCTAATCAAGAGGCTTGAATCCCCCAACTTTGTTCTTTTTCAAAAAAAAAAAAAAAAAAAAGTTTTGCCTACCCTGTGTTCTCTGTATTTCCATATGGCTTTCAGGATCAACTTGCCAACATCTGGGGTTTAGACAGGCATTGCCCTGAACGTGGAGGTCAGAGGACAATGTGTGGGAGGTGACTCTCCTTCCACCATCTGGGTTGGAAGGAATCAATTTCAGGCCACTGGTCTTGGCAGTAGATGCCTTTACCCACTGAGCATTGCACCGGCCCCCAGGGTTTTATTTTCCCAGGCTTTTCTGACAGTACTGTAAATGCTCACTGCTGGAAGTCCCTGTCATTAGTATAAATTCTAGTCTGGAATTACAAAAAAACACAGTGAGTGGATGTACAGGAAGCAATGACAGAAGTCTAAGAGTAACCAACACAAAGCTGGAGTCACAGGAGGATTCTCAGAGGACTCTCAGAGGAGGACTCCCAAAGACTAACATTTCTAAGAGGGTGGGGCCATGTCTGCTCTCCTCACCTGTACCCACATGCCCACAGAAGGCACCTAAGAAACACTCAATGAATATTCCTCAACATTAACAGAAAAGATTTCATTCTGTATTTTCTGTATCAGGTAACAAATACACTTTCAAACTTTGATCGCTTTCAAGACAGGTTGTTTCTCATGGTGCGGACTGTGGATTATTATAAGGAAAAATATTATCAAGGGAAAAAAAAACAAGTTTGATGAAGAACAAATAAAAAGCTTAAGAAAAGGTCATGAGACAAGAACGAGCAAAAGGGTAAACAGGCAAAGCCATACTGTCTTGAGAACAGCATTAGAGCAGTAGACTCACAGTAAAAGGGGGGCTGCTGCAGAGGGGGCTACACAGTACACTCACAGTAAAAGAGGGCTGCTGCAGAGGGGGCTACGCAGTAAGAGTTAAAATCAAATGACCATAGCGCAGCGGGGTCTTCTGTCATCAGAGACAGTGGCAATCAACACAAACAGTCAACGTTCGTGATAAGCATCTCATGAACATCTTCTCATTGGGTCCTTGTGACAATACCCAGGCAAGTCCACAGGGTTGTGGCCCCCTTCCAAAGGTTTAGCCTTTGCTGACTTACAATCGTGTCAGAACAATCCATAGCCAGAAGAATGCATATGAGGAATTTTGGATTGTGGTCTTTTCCCAGGCCTATGATTCCGGTCCATGAGCCATGTGGTAGACAGCAGCAGTGAGCCAGAGCCCAGGCAAATCATGTGATCACCAGAGCACACAATGGAGACTTCACGGTAGAAACTGCTGCTGAGCTGGCTACTCAGGCTCCCTGTAGGAAATGCAATTCCTGCTAGGATCCCCTGGACACTGCCTGGACTTAAACTGAGAAGCAGCTTCAGTCATCATCTAGAACATAGACAGCAGAGAGCTAGAGGTTTTCACAGGGCAACATGACTAAGGACTAGGCAATCTGGTTCCAACCACACCTCCCATTCTTTGTATAAATAGAGATATAAGCACAATTGAATACATAGGCATACAACAAATACATAAAATTTAACAAATATTGAACACCCTTAAACCAAAAAGAGTATGAAGCCCATAACCAAAAAAATTTAAAAGATTTGGCTACCAAACCCCATACCAACCATGGGGCCTTAGACAGTGTTCTTTCCACATAGGACAATGTTGGGCTAAGAGACAGAGGCTGGCTCAAATGCGGCATGTCCCTTGTTATAGTCAATCCACTCCCCTTGTATGCAAGGCTTTTGCAGTCCTATAGGATTCCACTGATCTGTTCTTCTAGATTTTCAATTACTAAGTAATCAACTCTCTGCATGTAATATTTACGCCTTCCAGTCAATTGATTCTCTGCAGCCAAGACTAACTGAGAAGAATAATATATGGGCATATTTGGAAGCACCCCTAATCAGCAGTCATTTCTTCTAAAAAGAAAAAAGAATAGCAGAGGAGTTGGGAGGAAGGATTTCTGCTTTGATAAAGTTCATCTTGAGACTTTTCTCCCTCGCTGGTCCAAATTTTAAATCATTTCCTTGCTTTCACATAGTAAATATGCTGCTACATGTCCAGATACGCTGGGGGTCAGGTTACAGTGTGAAGGAGAGAAGATAAAAACAATCTGCATGCTTCCATCTGGCTCTCCTGAGCAAGGTCTAGAGATGTGTAATGTGAGAGACGCTGCAGTGGGCAAGACGGAACGTCACAGAAACAAATCTTCCAAGAGGATCTGAGAGGCCAGGAGGTATCAGTCACCAAAATTTACTGTGAGGGCATTTAAAAAGAGAAGGAGAAGAAAGACCAGACATCGCACGCAGCATGTTTTTTCAGAAATGAATCAAGAGTTGAGTACAAAGCAATATATCCAGGAAGTTCACCCTAGAGAGGCACTGTTCTTACTGGAGTCAGATGCAGGGGTGGGGGCATGAGGACTGAGAGGTAGAGGAGGAAGGAGGGAGGGGCAGACAGAGGGATGGAGGAAAGAGGGCAGGCAAGCA
>NW_022196903.1:93251980-93254793 GCF_008632895.1 Mastomys coucha
CAGGCAGGCAGCCAGGCAGGCAGGCAGGCAGGCAGGCGGATGGGCTGGGGAGATGACACATCTGCAAAAGTGCTCAGCAAGCAAGAGGATCTGAATTCTATGCCAATCTGAGTTCTGGCATGGTGACCCATTCCTATAGTCCCAGCACCACGGAAGGGGAAGACAGGCAGATCTCTAGGCTGGCTGGCTAGTTGGCCCAGTTTACTTGCTGAGCCCCAGGACAGTGAGCAACCCTATCTCAAAGAGAGAGAGACAGCACCTAAGGGACAACACCCATGGTAGTCCTTTTGCCTCCGAGACACACACATACACACACACACACACACACACACATGCACGCACATTCGAAAGCACACACGTACTTACACATTCGCACGTGCGTACACACACACATGTACGCATACACATGCACATGAACACATAGACACACACAGGCTTGCACACACGTGCGCACTCATGCCCCCTGGGTTTTTATTACCATAGTCTTGCCCAGCTTTCAGGACTCAAGATTTAAGCTCTAACTATGGTCAGACTTTGCCTCTACCGCATGGCGCCGTGCCACACGACACAGATTTTTTTTCCCCCAGTATGAAAGAAACCAACAGGTCCAATATAAACATGGGCTTTCCAATATATAAAACTTAAGAAAAGCCAGGGTCTGCTCAGGAGACATTAAAACGCTTTATACATCAAAATCACGAGGGTTAGGCAGAAATGCAGCATTAAAATAATTTACAAAATGGCTCAACAATGAACATTTTCCTCCATGAAAAAACAACACCCTTAATGTTTTTCATATGGCACATAAATTTTACAATACCTGCAGGAATATTTTCATTGGTTAAGCCAACACCATTGGTCTTTTTAGCTCTTAAGCATATTACGATTTTTTTTTTTTTGCCTTTTTATGGCGTTTTTTTGTTGTTGTTTGCACCCAATGTAATAAGCTTTTGAGAACAAGAAACAAACCGCAATAAAAAGAAGAAAGGAGAGCCCTTGTGGACTGCCACTTTCAGTGGGGGCGGAGTGATCTGAATCTCGCTTTTATGGCTGCTATCTTGAGGCAATTAGTGTAAAATAATTGTCTGCACAGGCCAGAGAGAGAGGCTAAGTTGAGGCACTCGACCGACATCCCGAAAAGGCTCTCCCTGCAGCCTGCTACAGCAGATGTTGGCTGTTAAGGCTCGCAGACGACACTGTTCATGACTCTTCGAAGACGGCTGTGTGCCACATCTGCAGCCTATGAAACGGAGAGCAGAAGTGTGGCAGACACACAGAGGGGAGTGTGAGCAACCGGGCCAGAGGAACTGTCTTGAAGGCTGGCCTAAAAATAGATACACACTCATACTCCTCCCTCCTCAGCCAGCTCATAAAACCCGGCCTGCCTGTCCTATTATGGAGTCAGCCTATGGCAGGCACTTCCTGCGTCCAGCTAGTGCTGTGGGTAATTCAAGAGTAAGAGGCAGGAGTGGAGGAGGCAGGCTGTGCCGCATCCTCTATGCAGCCCGGAGCTCCGAGCCTCGGTACAACTGGGCTGTGCTCCAAGTTCAGCTGGGCCCCCAGAGAAAGGCAATGCTTGTGTTTAGCCCGCACAATACTGACATAACATTAACAGATTTACATATGCAAAACTGTGAAGCAACAGGCATTCCCCCTCAATTGACCCACAGCTTGTAGTGTCTGCCGAGTTATTCCCCGCTTCGGCTCTGTAACCAAGTGGGCGGCATGCGAATACCATCTGGGTACCACTTATTGAAAACTGGCAGTCGCTCTGTAATAGGCAAGCTGGCAATAAGAGGGAAGGGAATAAATTGCATCATTTAGTTAACATCCACTTGCTCTGTGGCTGTTAAAAACCCATGACTGAATAATAATTTGGTTATTCCTTTTGCCAGAAACTGCTGTCAGCCAGCTTGTACCAGGCCTGCTGCTGAAGCCAGCTAGCAAAATTTCCACTTCAACAGAATTGGGAAGGAGCAGACAAAATAGGCATGGGTCTCTGGGTGTGAACAGTGGCGACTCCGGTGGTGACATGGGTTTCTGCAGCCTTCTACTATCCTGGTCACCCCCAAAACTGGTGAACACCAAGCTCTGGTAAGCCACCTAGCCAAGCTGTGGCGTACAGTAAAGCCTGTGAGTAGCTCGGATCTGAGGGTGCATGTATTAAGTGACAACTCGTGGCTCTCAGAGGGCTGTGGGGGCAGATGTGGTCAAGCAAGGATCAGTCTACGCTCCCGGGTCCTGCCTCAAAACAAAAGGGGCTGGCCCCCAGGAAATCTGGGCACAGCTAACATGTGTCCTCACAAGCCTGTGCATACAGCACGAGTCCCACTTCTCTCTGGTTTGTTCAACTGCTTCCAAAGACAACTAACAAAGAAAGTGACAGGGACCTTAGCCCACCACATAAAGGCAGAAGTGAGGCTCGCTAAGATCCCCTGTGCTTGAAGTGGTTCTCTTTTGGATGTATTCATAAAGAAATTCTCTTACTACATACCACTGTGGAGGTGCCCATATATATGTGCATAGACAGTACTTTCCTTTTCTATTTCTTTTAGGAAATTTGGGGCTGAAACAAACAAACAGCCAATGTTATCTTTTAAAGAGACATAAAAACATGTTAAGTATTACTGAGCAGGTAGCTCAGTTGGTAGAATATTTACCTAGCATGCACGAAGTCCTGGGTTAGATTCCCAGGACCACACGAAGTTGGGGCAGAGGTACACACCTGTAATCCCGGCAGTCAGGAGGTGAAGACAAGGGTATAAGGTGGTCAAAGTCACCCTCGCCTACAGTGAGAAAGGAGAAAATGTCTC
>NW_022196903.1:93255091-93299379 GCF_008632895.1 Mastomys coucha
GCACTGGCTGTTCTTCCAGAGGTCCTGAGTTCAATTCCCAGCAACCACATGGTGGCTCACAATCATCTATAACAAGATCTGGTGTCCTCTTCTAGCCTGTAAGCATACATGCAGACAGAACTCTGTATGCATAATAAGTAAATCTTTTCAAAAATAAAACAAAAACAAAACAAACAAACAAACAAAAAAACCCCAACATGCTTTTATACATATTACCTGCAGAAGATACAAACGCTTTATATGTGATATAAATCTTTTCCTAATTAACTTTTGCTTATATTTCAGTAGTTTATATTTTTATGTAGCTATAGCATGAGTCAATTACTCTTTCAGCTCTGATCTTTCTAAAATACTTATCAAAGAAAAATAAAAAAGTTGGTTCTTTTGTTGTTCTTGTTGTTGTTTCAATTAGCCAACATCTGTGGTGCAGGCTTGAATCCTAGCTACTCTAGAAGTAGAAGCAGAGGTTCAAGGCCTGCCTGGGTTACAGGGCAAACTGGAGTCCAGTGCAAATTAGTGAGACCCTGTCACAAGATTAAAAACACAGCAGGGCGGTGGTGGTACACGCCTTTAACCCCAGCACTTGGGAAGCAGAGGCAGGCAGCTTTCTGAGTTCGAGGCCAGCCTGGTCTACAGAGTGAGTTCCAGGATGGTCAGGGCTCTAGAGAGAAACCCTGTCTCAAAAAAAAAAAAAAAAGATTAGAAACACAAACAGGGCTGGTTCTGTCCCTCAGTGGTAGGGAGCCTGCTGCCTAGCATGCCTCATACTGTGGGATCAAACCTCAGTAAAATAAAAAAGATAAATAAATAAACAGGAAATTCAGAACAAAAGGGGCCACAGTGAAGAAAAAGGCAGCTTGCTGATCGTCTGTTTAATCCAAGTTTTACAAAGGCAAGACAAGGGCATCTACAGTGTTGTTAGTGGCAAAAATATACATTTACCAAACCTAAGCCTACAGTCCCTCTGACGTCTAAATTTGGGGAAGAAAAGTTAAACAATGTTTCAAAGCCCCAAACAGATTAAAGACTGCTCAGTTTTCTAAGCAGGGTGGTCTTGCTGACAAGAACTCAGTCTGCAGTTGGTGGAATGGAAACAGGCAGAATTCCATCTTGAACCAGAAGGAAGATAAAGAAGACAAGACCAAATTGTTATGTATTTGACAAACCACTGCAGTTGTAACTTACCATGTGTTTAGGGAAACTCTGGTAATGGTTATTTTCAAGGGAACAACAGTAGCCAAGAAAGATAATAGGCTAGGTTTTTCCTCCCAGAGTCAGCTTATGATTGTAATCTCACCTTGCTCTAAATAGCTTACAAGGCAAAGAAAAGGCAAAGTCAATTCTCTATCTAGAGATATCACAAGATTGCTAAAACTGTAAAGCAATAAACTGAATTTGTTCCGGGAAAGGATAAGAAAATGATACTTCCAAGACACTAAGCTAACAATACATTTGTTAAAAGGAAGCAAAATAGCTATTTTGTTTGGGGAGTTTGTTTGCTTTGTTTTATTTTCTGAGACTTGGTCTTACAAGATAGCCCTCACTGGCCTGAAGCTTTCTATGTAGACCACTCTGGCCTCATAAGGATTCTCCTGCCTCTGCCTCCCAGAGTGTTGAGATTAAAGGCATTCACCACACATCAGCTTAGAACAGCTATTTATTCACATGTAAGCATGTGCAGACAGATTTATAACAAAATCAGTAGGCTGTCCTGGAAGTGTCACTAGCATGAGTTGGGGCAAGGGATATGTAGCAAAGTTCTGTCACTAACTGACCCCAGACAAATCACAGCTTCTCTGAGACAGGATACACACATACACATAATTTCCCAAAAGTAGCCCAGGCTGGCTACAAACTCACTATGTAGACAGAATGACTCTGGTGAATTTCTGATCCTCCAGCTGCAGCCACACCTCTAATGCCAAGATTACAGATGTGTCCACCATACCCAGTTTATGCAGGGCTGGGGGCTGCATGGATGCAGGGTAACAATTTACCAACGTCAACAGACACTCCAGTCCCCAGCAGCTCACCAGAGCCCATTGATCAGGACAATGTAAAGGTATCCTGTGAAAACAATCCAAGTTACAGAAGATTTCAAAATTTCTCCTTTCACTTGGTGAACTGCCTTTGGAGTAAACACCAATGATGTTTTGTTTGTTGGTTGGTTGGTTTTTTAAATATACATGTTGAAGGACTAGACTGCCTTAGGCAAATACTTTTCTTCAGAACATTATTTGTTCTTCAACACTTATTTAAAATCCAAAAAGTATCCAGTGACTCAGGGTTACTTTTTAGTATCAATTCCTCAGTAGAGGACAGTACACAAAATTCACCTAATATAGAGGCCATTCTGGTAACATGCAGAACCAAGAGTTGACAGGCCTAAAGAATTTACAAGCTTAGGTTTGGATGTTTAAGAATTTGGAAAATACAGCTTTCCTAGAAAAATGTGTTTTTAAGCTGCGGAGGCTTTTTTTCCATTCCATGTTTAAAAGAGCCAGGGTCTCATCTCCCTTCCCTCTGCCCCATTCACCAGTAAACTATATCATGCTTTGTTTTCCTAAATCACTTTAAATGCCGCCTGTATCTCCTGGAAACTGTCCAAAAGCCACTCCAGTTTCTCATCAACCCTCACCACCCTAGTGTCTTTCAGGGGAGGAGACAATGTATGCATGGGACTCCTGGGCAGTGGGGTGGGTGTGACGGTTTTCCCCAGGAGGGGTCAGGGTATGAGCTACTGGCCATAGCACCCAACTTCTGACACTTCACATTCACAAGCCAGCTGGTCAGAACTAGTGCCCAGGAAAGAAAGTGAAAGTGACCAGCCCACAAGAAGAAGGAATTCCCACTCTGGCCTCATTAACAAAGGAGCTTATCGGCCAAGATGGAGTTGCTGTTAGCCAAATCCACCTGGTTGATCTTGTAAAGAAGGAAGAACTACTCACTGAGTGTGGACCGTGTAACCAACAAACGTGTAACCAACAAACCTGAAGGGCTGTGTCTGGGATGTTAATGACCTAATTTCTGCGATTAAGTTTACAGTTCCACGAGGTTCCTCCTAAGGTCGCTTTGAAAAGCTGTGGTAACGGACATCTGGCCCGTGGCCATGTCTGCTCTGCACACTCCTCAGTTCTATGATACAGAGCAAATACAGTAGGTTGAGTGCACAAATCTTGCCCCCTATCTGCGGCTAATGAGATGCCAGGGTGTGTAAAGCACTCTGCCAGTACTCAAAGCTCACTTCTCAGAGGCCCTGGGGACCCCTAAGGCCAGGGAGCTGTGGAGCCTGTATAGCCCACTCCACAGACATCCACTGTCACACCACCTGAGCCACTACCCAGTGGTATATTACAACCACGCAACTAGTCTTCATGAAAAAATAAAACATAAGGGTCCATCATCACTATGACTTAGGGAAATGGGGGAAATGACAAAGGCAAGCTGGGGAGGGGGGGGGAAGGGGCCGAGAGGTAGGGAGGGGAAGAAAGGGGATAGAAGAAACCACAAACTGTGAAACCTAGAAATAAATACTCAAAGCTGAATTCCAACACAACTGTCATGGCTGTCACTTTAAGGAAATAAAACTCTTATCAAACACAAAAAGGTTCCAGTGAATTCAATCTATGTGGGATTTACATAAATTGAAAATTACAGGATTCTGAAACAATTAGGATTAAGTCACATATTCTTCCCCCAGGCAGTTAGGGTGTTTGTCCCCTACCCCCATTCTGACCTACTAGGAGGCTTTTCTACACAATGTGACAGGGGCTCCCCCACTTCCAGGTCAAGGGTCAAACAGTGGGTCAAAGAGCAGATTTGTGGAAACTCAAAGAAAAGGCCCTTTTACGTGTGGAAAGGTAGACAAACATCCAGGCCTTTCCAGGCATAGAATGGGGTGCTCTCCTACGAATCTTCAGGATTCTGTAGTCTGAGCTTAGTGGATTCTTCCATGGCTCTGCGTAATACTGAGAAATAGGTGCTGAGAGTCACATACAAGAGCAACAAATATGTTTTCTTTCTTCAGTGACATCCCAAGCCAAAGAGCGCTTCTTGGGGACCCAAGCAGAGCAGAGGTCAGTGTGAAAGAAAAACACAAGGAATTCTTGTGGGGAATTCCTCCTGACATGATTATCTGATGCCTCGTTGACCTAACTCAAGGCTGGGCCGCTGATGAGCAAGAAGACTTGGAAAGCATCAGGACCCCTCTCTCTGTAAGTAGGTGGTCAGCATCATTTCTCCTACTGATGAGATCTTTTGGTAACTGGGCTCCAACTCTGGATGTACATATGCACACAGAGTCCAAGGCAAGGATGTGGTTTCCTCTCCGGTCAGAAACCAGCTTCTGAGGCATCAACTCCCAGGGCCCAGGCCAGGAGCCCCACTCAGTGAAAGGCCAAAGGCAGCCTGGAAAGGCATGAAGAAAGGGAAGGCAGGTGGGACAAAGGCCCTTCACCGTGGCCTCTCGAGCACTGGGGTCACTGTTTGGGAGGGAGAGAAGTCCCAGCACACAGGGAGCCCCTGTATTTGGAAACATACTGGACTGGGGGATGCCTTGTGTATTATTCTCAACCATGAGCTTCAGTAGGAAGGGAAAAGTGGGGGAATGGGGAATTGGCTCCTCAAAAATGAGGTTGGATAGTAACAGGGATTGATTCGCTGCATTCACCTTGAAATGTAAGCACTTAAAGACACATGGATACTATACATTGTCATTGGCTCGTTTTTTTTTCTGTTGAGTTCTACTTTATATTGATACTGTATCAAAAGTTAAAAGGCTACAAAAAAAAAAAAAGTCAACATATATACTTTCCCACTCCTCTAATTCTCTCCTTTTACTCCTTCTTCTCTAATCCTCACAACAGCTAGAATCGGTCCTTACTGCCCTGGGAGAAATGAGACAGAGGTCAAAGAGAAGCAGGCTGTGCACAGTGGAGAACACCTGTAATCCTAGCTTTACAGAGATGGCAACTACAGGGTCAAGAATTCAAGCTTAGCCTATGTCATATGGTAAGTCTGGGCCTGGCCTGAGTCACTGGGAACAGATAAATGGCTCAGAAGTTAAGAGCACTTGCTCTTGCAGAGGACCCAGTTCATAACTGCATTTAACTCCAGTTACCAGGGTAAGACATGTTTTTCTGGTCTCCAAAGACAATCCAAGCATGTGGTGTATGCTTGCACACACACACACACACACACACACACACACACAAGCACAAATATTTATAAAAATAAACTTTTAAACAAAACAAGCCAGTAAGTAACATCAGAGTGGGCCCCAGGAGAAATCACTACTGCTAATGAACTAGCACTTGCCCAATATGAAGAAAAAGTTCTTTGAAGCATACTATATTTACTATTTACTCAGGGAAAGTCAGGACCTGGAGAGGTACACAGTGCCCTTTACAGGTATGGGAACTGTGGCAGAATGTGTATCTATCCAAACTCATAAACAAGAGACAGAGTTGGGATCAAAGCTGGCTAAATTCATCCCTAGCCATATGCAGTTGGCCCCCTGCAGCTTTTGGTTCCACACTGGCAGACTGAACCAAGTGATATGGAAAGTATGCGAAAAATAAATGAATAAGTAAATAAAAACAAATATTAAAAAATAAAATAAAAAAATAAAACAAGAACCCTTGTAACATTTAAACTGTGGGAAGACAGTCACCATCCCTGAACAATACAGTCTAAAACCTGCACAAATCATTCACGTAGTTCTCAGCCTTACGACATCTAGAGCGTAAGGTAGGTACAGAGACTATGGAGATGCTGTACGGCTGTCTGTAAGAGGCTGGACCACGTGTGTACCTGAGAACAACCCTGCAAAGATAACTAGAGGTATCTCAAAGATACATTAACTAAAGAAGTTAATTTTTGACCTTTGAGCAACTGAGAGTCCACCATTTGGTTATATATTGGATTCTTATGGTTAATCTTAACCTGTGAGATCTATGTACTGGCTTTACATATGAGATAACAGAACACTTGCAGATAGCAACTGCAGCAGAGTTAAGTCAGTGTCATCCTTCAGAGTCTACTAGGGCTCTTTCCACAAGAACTGAGTCCCCCCCTCCCCACCCCCCGTGTGTTCCCCTCATATATCCATTTCTGTGCTGGGTGAATGTGCATTTTATTTTTATATTACAAACCAAATGTATCTCAGTGGCAAAGACTTCAAATATTTTATTTGACATGTTAGATACAATAATGAGAATGAAATCATTTTTCAGTTCTGACTCTACCTCATAATCTTCATATGAACCAGACTTGTTGAGAGCCCTTGAAGAGCACAAAAAGCGATAAAGGATATTCCAATTCTCGAAATAAAAGCTTTAGGAAAAAACTTTCTGGTAAGCTTCTCATCTTCCTATGCTTCTGAAACGCCTTGCAAAACTTTGAAACTAAGCACATATCAAAAGATGTTTGTCAAAGCTAACGTTTCTTTTAAAAACCATAACTACTAAAGTAAAACAAGTTCATTGTATAAAGGACTGTAAACAAAGCAGCATAAATAAACTGAGGGCCAGGGTGCAGGCCTGAGGTTCCCACCTCCACTGTGGAGACAATGAGTAGCGGAACAGCCACCAGGGTGGGTAGAGGCCGCTACAGCCCCGCCCTAGGTTCCCTTACCCCCCTTTCTCCCAGAGAAATGATTTAAAAATTCCTCAGAAAGTAGGTTCCATGCATAGACCCTTGAATGAGCCTGCCTGGACTCAAATTCTAACTCACTTATCAGACACATGAGCCTAAAATAAAGAACTAGTGACCTCTTCAGGCCTCAGTTTCCACAAAAGCAAGGTTAATGGCACAGAGATGATAAAGCACCATTTATCTCTCAGAATCACGTGGTGAAGATTAAATAAATTTCCCAAGCTAATGTTTACAGCCAAGACCTATAGAAAAGTCCTCTTTAAGTGCGGTTACACACTTTCAGAATGAATAGGTATCCAGGAAGGAAAAGGACAAACGCGTGCACCCAAAAGTGCTAGGGGAACTTAATTTGTTGGAGAAAAAACAAAACACAAAACCCAGGGAAAATATGAAAACAGACTGAATCTAGAAACCCATAGCTATACAGTGACAGATTTTTCTTTTTCTTTTTAATTTTTAACTTTCAATCTATCTTATTTTGTGGTTCAAATCCTAATGATTCACTGGTTCACTTCAGATGCATGCTAAAGTTCTCAAGGGCCTGGTAAAGAAGTAAATAGTTCTAACTACTTGCAATTACTGTCCTTGATTTACTTATTCATTTATTGCCACTGAATATCAAATAACTGATGATTAAAAAGAGAAAGAAAGAAAAGGAAAGAAAAGAAAAGGAAATAAAGAAAAAAGAAAAGAAGGGAGAGAGAAATAGAGACAGAAATACAAGAGGGTAGAGAATAGGAGGGAAGGAGAAGAGGAAGAAGGGAGGGAGGGAGGAAGGGAAGGAAGAAAGGAGAAGAGGGAGGAAGAGAGAGAGAGACAGAGAGAGAGAGAAAGAGAGAGAGAGAGAGAGAGAGAGAGAATATGAGAATATACCAGGTGGCAAGTCTGAGACACCACTGCCACTCTGAGGTGACTGCAGTGGGGTATACTCACTCTGCAGCCCCAACCAACCAGGGAGAAGCCACCATGAAGGAGTAGCCTTCTAGACTTGAGATTCTCTTAAGAGATAAATTATGTAACTAGAGACATAAAATCTCCTGGCCACTTCAAAAATATTACCAACAAATACAGAGAAAATGGTTTTCTCTAATATTTATGCACTTCAGAGATTCTGAGGAGACTAACACCTAAAGTGGGTAGCCTGAGTGTTGAGGTTGGCGTATGTGTTCCAGCTTCAACCCCCAAAGGAGTAAATAGAAAAATTTCCAAAGGAAACAATTTCTGCAGAGTAAGACTCTCAAGACTCCATCCACAAAAACATTCTATAAAATGTCAAGACATTTATAAGAGTAAAGTGTGCTATAAAACAAAATGACACAAATTACAGGATATTCTATTTGTTGATCCTGAACACACAACATGTAACCACCCTTCCCCTAAAGTACGCCTGGAGTGGTTCAAATACAGGCCCAAGTCCACAGCACCATTCCATTCCGGTGAGTGTTGCGACCCTGTTCAAATGAAAAGCTCACATGTGCATCAAAACACAAAGCACTGGGATGGAGAGATGGCTCAGTTGGTAAAGTGCAAGACCACAAAGGCATGAGGACCTGAGTTCAGAGCACCAGCATCCATGGAAAAATCTAGGCGAGGCCTGGAGGGAGTACACTCCCATAATCCAGTGCTAGGGAGCTGGAGACCCCTGGGATTTGCTGGCTAGCCAATCTAACCACAGGTTCAGTGAGAGACTAGTCTCAAAAAAAATAAGGTAGAAAAAGACTGAAGAATGTACCCACCATTAACCCGTAGTCACCTCATATACACAGACACACACACACATACACACACACCCACGACAATGGCCTAGACAGACAGATGGCAGTGGTCTAAGCTATGAGCCCCATACATCTTCCCAGGTTTCTCAAGACACAACGTATTTATGAAGTGTGAGCTCCAGTCATAATGAACATTCCACCTTCCTGGCTTAAGTAGAACTTTGCATTTTTCACTGAAAAACGTAATTTTAATCATTCCAGAGATAACTGTCAAAGCAGAGGACTCAATTCAGTCTCCTTGATGCTGCTGAACAACAACCCAACAAGAAAGACCACTGTAGACACCGACCCAACCCTTCCAGTCTTTTCACCGCTACTCTCTGCCACTCAGCTACCCACACAGTACAGACAAAATTAAAAGGATGAAAATATATTACTAAAGCTTAAATCCCGATAAGGATTTCCACACTATTTCTTCAAATGTATCAATGGCCTCTAAACAGTTTCCTTCGCTCTGTATGTCCTTCAGCCCTCTGGAACAAATAATCATGATAAAGACATGGAAATTACCTTTTAGTAAATAGCTGTCCCTAAAAGAAACCCCATATAGATAGTGAGAGAAATACATAAAGCATAGCTCTCAATAAAATTAACTCAGCTCAAAACAGAACCACATGAGAACAAAGCCACTCAACGCTATTCCACAACACAGAAACCATGCAAGAAGACAAGAAAAATAAATACGGAGAGACACTCCAATTATGAGAAGTCAGACCTCCTTTTGTTTAAATGCCATAACAAGTCCTAAAGAAAATTCAACAAGATGATCAAGTATGAAAGATACAAAGCCACAGAGCTGTCACCCTACAGAAGTAATTACTAAGAGATGGTGAATGGACTGTCCGTTCTAGCCGTGAACACTGCCCTAAAATGCTTGTGAGAAACATCAGAAATAAAGGGTTGACTGTTTGCTGGTCAGAGGAAGGACACGGACTCTTATGAGGTCGTTAGCTATTTCAAATTTCAACCAAGAGGAAAATGAAGACTATTTATAGCATAAAATTCAAAAGGTACTTGAGGAAAACCCCCATCCCTGAAACAGTGTAGAACCAGCAAAGAGACTGGAGACAAATGGACGGACATACTGGTCGTTACAAGAATCGGAAGCCTCTGAGTGTTCCTGCAGGCCACGTGCTTCCTATTTTGACAGTTTGTCATCCTATTCTTGACTCTTTGGAAACTCGTTGTTGTGACAGCAGGGGCAGCATCCCTCTGGTAAGTGCTCCCGTGTTTCAGCAGCCTCCAGGCCTTAGCTGTCTCCTTTATCACACTCCTGCTAAGTTTCCTGAAGAGTATCAGAGAAAATATGAGCCACATTGTTTTTATTATTTTTAATCTCAAGGCTTGAAGTATTCCTGAAAGTTCTATTTTGTGGTCAGCAATATGGATTTCTGACACCTTTGAATGCCATTATGTCTGGCTCATAATATTAATTGAGGAAACAGGCTCTGTCAGGTTTGCTAGCTTATCTGCTGGGTGTAGTGAGCTCCCTCAATGGCAGGTCTCAGTTTTCCTGCTTTGTATTGAATTTCTTAGGTAGCGGTGCCCAGTATGTCACAGGTCACGGTTAACTCCATTCTAAGCCATGAAAAATTCATTACTCAAATGAACGTGTGCTAGCATTTCTTGTGACGGTGGCCAAATTTAGATGGTGTAAAATCACAAGCTTTATTAATTTCACTTAATTTCTGCACCAGATTTTAATCACTGAACTTGGGGGGAAAAAAAGCACCAGGCAAAGGTTCTTCCTACTGGTAAGAAACTTCTACAGGTAGTCACAGGGTGGAAAGACAGAATGCGTTCACTTTTTCAGGTTTCATCATTAACTGGTTCATTTTTTCCCTTTGTCTTTGCTAGGGAGAACACTGTAAGACTCTTCCGATTTTTTTTTTTTTAATTCTTTTTTCCAGTGATTATAATCTGCTAACAGTGCCAGCAGATGCCGAACATGCTCAATGTGTCCCATTATTGATTTATTAATTTTTTTCCAACAGATCATCAGATCATGGACACATTGCAGCCAAAACATATAATCTTTTTCTTTGCACGTGTGTGAGCACTCGTGTGTGTACTGAGGGGTATGAGTGCAAACTCGCATGGCGGCCTGAGGTTGTCAGGTGTCAGGCTGTCAGCTCTCTAGAATTTATATATTGAGGCAGGCTCTCCCACTAACTCTGGAGTTCACAGCTTTAAACACTTGCTCTAAGGATTCCCTGTGTCTGCATCCTAGGCTCTGGGATTACAGGCAGGCTGCAACGCCCACCTGACTCTAACCACGGCTGCTGTGAACTCAAACTCCTGTCCACAGGTTATGCGTCAAGTGCTTTACACACTCAGTCATCCCTCCTGTGCTTTACACACGGAGCCACCCCTCCTGGCCCTGGAGTTTTCATCTTTTAAATTTGGAACCATCACAGAAAACTTAAGCTGCCTTACAAACCAAACCCATCACCCAATGCCTCAAACCTTTCTATAATCTAAGAGGCAAGTGTCTGTGGTTATCCAACATTAGTCTAAATATAAAAATCTTTCTGTTTAGCTGCCTATGAACACAAAAATATTTGGAATGCTGGTCGTTAGGTACAGTTTCTATTCAAGGGGCCTCCTTAGAGTCTGGACGGGAGTTATGAAATCTGCAATCTCGACAGGAACGTCTGACTCCACAAGTTTCTTAATCTAGAAAGAATAGGCGTTCCACAGTAGGACCTCCAAAAATTTTCAAATTTTATTTCTCCACCGCAAAAACAGATCACTTGTTCTTCAACTTTCTGTAACAATTACAATCATAACATGAGCATTCTATCTTTGACAAAATGAAATTACAAGAGCCTTAATCTGGATTCATCAATTAATTAGATTTTAAAAATACTATTATCGGCTTCACCTTCTATGACTTTCTACTTGAAGTGCCCAATGATATTAGCTTGGGTCTGGCATCCTTCACTGTTTAGAGAAAAAGTTCTGTCAAGAGCCCAGCCCATTAAAAGCCTTCAATTCCTCTTTAGGGTGTGTTTTTAAAGAAATATTGAAATGCAACATGAGTAAAATTATGTCGGGAAATATCAGTTGATCTAAACGAAAAGACCTGTGTCTTAGAAGAGCATAAACCCTCTCTGCAGCTGGGTTGGAGCCCCAGTATTCCTAAAATAAGTATCAATTTTGAGGAAGAAGTGAGAATTGTTGGGAGGGGAGGGGAAGTTCCTCTGGATTTTTTATGTTTAGATTCCAGTGTTTCAATTTGTTCCTCATAATGCAGAAGAAAAAAACCGAAACCAGCTTATGGTGATCAGGGATGTAGCCCAGTGGGTAGAGCACTCACTCTGTAGACTTGGTCCCCAGCACTGCTCAGGGGTAGTGCATGCCTGAAATCCCAGCATTCAGGTCTCAGGAAGATGAGGATTCAAGGTCATCCTTAGCCACCTAGGGAATTTAAGGCCAGCTGCAGCTACATGAGACTTTGTCTCAAAACTAAACTAAACTAAACTAAAATCTCTTTGAAGTTACTGTTTGTGGTCAACCTCCTGGAAAAAAACAGGAGGAAAACCACATAATAGCTCACCAAACAAGTTCTAGTGTTTCGACGTCACCTCTGCCACCAGGTTCTGTATAAAACATAAATTTTAAACATGAACAAACAATAAAAAGAGATGTTGAGACGTTCCCAGCATTTGACAGTGAGAAAATGCTAATGGTAGCTGTGGTGGAACACTCAGAGCAGCAAACCTCTCCTCTCCTCCCTGATGTCCACAGGCCCTCTGCTCGCGGCACAGCATCAAACAGGCATTCATGACCGTGCGCTCAGAAAGGGGCAGAGACGGGGGATGACTGCTGTCACCTTCAGGGATACATTACCTCAATACCACTTGGCAAGATCCGTGCAGAGAATTATCACAGGAATGTCTGCTTATAGTAACATTTTAAAAAACAAACTCTGTTATTAAAATAACTTGCAAATAAATAAGAACATCATACACCAAATTAACTAGAACATCAGTCTACTCAATTCAATACTCTATCCAGTTAGAAAAAATATCCAGAATGAAAACTGTGGAGCTTCATGTGAAATTTCACATGTTCAGTACTAAATATATTTTATGCCTTTTCTACCACCAAAACCAAAAAAAATCCACAACAGAACTGAAAGCAGAAAAACAATTAGCTTTATATCCTCCTTCATATCTTGTCTATTACCTGCATCCAGTCCTTGATCCAACTGAATCTGGCCTTTCTTGTTCTCTTTTCCTCATATTGTACCCATATATACAGTTGCTTACACGCATGCATATATTTTTTGGCTAGAGCCCATATAAAAGAGAGAGCGTGCAGGCTTTCTTTCTGAGATGATGTAACCTCACTTAATATTATAGATTCCAAGCCCATCTCTTTCCTTGCAAATTCTGTGTATTCATTTTTCTTTAGAGCCAAGTATTATTCCATTTTTTATATGTAGTAATTTTTATTATCCATTCACCTGCTGACGGACAACTAAGCTGTTTCCAATTCTTTGCTCTAATGACTAAAGTAGCAGTAAACTGAATTCCACACCCACTTCCACCTAGAAAACGGTGAAAAGTAAAAAGGGAGAGAGACCATTTATCTGGTGTTGAAGTAAGGACAGTAAGTAAAAACCGCCACAAGCAGAGGCAGGTGGATTTCTGAGTTCGAGGCCAGCCTGGTCTACAGAGTGAGTTCCACGACAGCTAGATAGAGCTACACAGAGAAACCTTGTCTTGAAAAAACAAAACAAAAACAAACCAATCAAACAAAAATGTCATAAGCTTTTAAAGATAATAATCTGAATACAGTGACCAAGAAAATGTCAAATTTCCAGCTTGTTTTGAACTGTATTCTGGTTCCTTTACTTACACTGTAATAAAACACTCTTGACCATAAACAACTTCATGCATAAAGGGTTTACTTCATCTTACAGCTCCAAATGACATTCAATCACTGAAGGAAGCCAGGGAAGAAACTCAAGGCACGACCAGAGTCAGGAATGGAAGCAGATGCTATGGAGGATAGCCGCTAGCTAGACTGGCTGCCGGGTTCAAGATCAGCCATCTTTCTTACTCAGCTCAGGCCCACCTGACAAGGACTGGTTCTACCCACACTGGGCTGGGCCCTCCTCCATCAATTAGCAAGCCAGACAGTGCCTACAGACATGTCTGTAGACTAATCTGATAGAGGCAATCCTTCAAGTGAGAGCCTCACCTTCTTCCCAGGTGTATCAAACTGCAGCCAAGTGTGCAGTTCGCTATCACAGTGTGGTAAAGCCAATGAAATTCTGCACGTGGACGCCCCTACGACATTATGCACGTGGGCTAAGAGTGGATGAAAAGGACATGACCAGAACAAAACAAGGGTTACATCAATCGTGTTAAACTGAGAGGGACGGCAGAGATCCTCAGGAAGTATTTTACAGAGAAGATTTACAAAGAATGGTCCTGAGGTAACCTGAAGAGAAGCAAGAGATAAAACTGCTTCATCTCATTTGCAGGTGTTCAATTCACAAGAGTGGATTTAAAAAAAAAAAAAATACACACACACACATTTAAATACCGAAAGAATGGAAATAACCATTTTATATATATGTATATATCGATCTCTGTGTGTGTGCATGCACATGTGGTGTGCAGTTGCAGGTCAAAGGTCAACATGGGGCGTATTTGTCAATCTTTCTCCATACTGTTTTTTTTGAGACCAAGAATCTCAGTGAAGCTGGAGCTTACCAATTCTGCTAGAGCTGCGGGCCAGTGAGCCCCAGGCTCCTCCTCCGCGGGCTGGGATTACAGGTGTGCACTGCTGTGCTAGCCTTTTATATGGGTAATGGGGATCTGAGCTCTGGTCTTCAGGTTTGTAGACCGAGCATGCAACTTCACTGACTCAGCAAACTCCCTAAGGCCTGTACTGCAGCCTTTTAAAAATAAAGAACATTACCTCAGGAGACGCTGCTATTTGGAATTCCTAAATTCACAACAGACTGCCCGGCAAGCACCAAGACATGACCCAGCCGCCAAGTGTTTTTCTTATGGATAGAAGATAAGACTAAGAATCTTTACAATTAATTATTCTAAAAATTGAGCCTATACAAATAATCTTTCTGAATAAGTAACTGGAAGATGACTAGTTTCCAGTTTGAGTTACAAGAGAAATGGCAGAATTAGTTAAGTTATATTTCTAGAGGAAATCATTAAGTACAATTTGGGCACTCCTGGATTATTTATTGCCTTCTATATATCAAATGGTGAATTTATAGGTTTCCCTGGGAAAAAAAAGTCTGCTATATAATAATAATTGTTTCTCTAAAACTACAGCAACAAAACACTGGTCCCTCTAAGAAAGCCCCTGCAAACTCACTGTCCATCTTGGTTAAGTCTGAGTTAGGAGTTAATTATCAATATCTACCATCTTTGGATATAGTGCATCTACTTAGAGAGTTTACTTCCAAGGTCATGACTGTCTGCACCTGTGATTTTGTTCCTACACTGTACAGGTGAGCAGGGATTGAAGACAAGGTCAACAGCAGAGATAGCACTGTGTGCTACCTCTACAGTGGAGGGTGTAAGGGGAAGCAACTCCAGCCTCCACTGAAGAGCAGTGGGCCAAAGCTGGGAGGTTTTAATGACATCTAATGACAGTGGCACCTCTGATGTTCAGTGTCATCCATTTGACAGTGGATAACAAAGACACCTTCCTCTTTCGCCTCAACCTTTGCTTGCCTGCTCCTTCAGCCAAAGGGGCTGCTGCCTAGACCCCACCCTATCTCCTTGGCAACCTGTGCCTCTTTCTCCTGAGGGCTGGCCTTGGCCACCAACTTCCAGCCACATATGTGGGTGTAACCAAACAGATTCCCCCTTCTCTATCACGGCTTCCCTCTGGGAAGGATCACAGGTGGAATCAGAACACGGCATATGAACTCCAGTGAGGTTGGCTTCACCTGTAACGGCCCGATTGGCTGACATGAGTTCCAAAACCACATCAAGGCAATTAGAGAGGGACCACTCAAAAAAAATGAGATGTTACAGAAAGAAGTCCTCCCGGGAGGCAGCTGAGAAGGAGCCTGAGCCTCATCAGGAGGACTGGACCACAGAGCCTCACTCTGCCTCTAGAGCAGGGGTTGCCTAAGGCCATCAGATATTTACATTAAAAGATATTTATTTTCGGATTCATAACAGTAGCCAAATTACAGTTATGAAGTATCAATGAAAATAATGTTATGTTTGAGGGTGGGGGTCACCACAACACGAGAAATCATATTTAAGGGTCAAAACATTAGGAGGATTGAGAACTACTGCTCTAGATAATGTGGCAGAGTTGTGTCTGCTCCATGAGTTGCCAAAGCTACCGGGTCAAGGTAATCTCTACTCCAAGATGGTGATCGCCTCCTATCTGTAGAGAAAGCCACACTACATAAGAGCAAAGGTCCACCATCACCCTTGATGGTTGTAATGGCCAGAGTCACCATAACCTATGTTGTTTGACTGTTCCCCAGACAGTGAGCTGCTATGGAAATACAATGTTTCTATCTTTATATTTTCCAGTCACAGGACATAGCCTATGTTATACAGAAGTAGGAATAGTCATCGAAGCAAGTCATTCAGATTATCCCCAGAATTCAACACACAGTGGTGAATCACACACGTGGGTAAAAGAGAAGTAGTGAGAACAGTGAGAGACTAGAGTCCTCCACATGGCTGTGGGAATGGAAAACAGGTAGGTGGGAGGCTCCTCAAGGGTTAAACGCAGCAGGTACCATCTCCCAGGAATTCCACTTAAGTATATACCCGAGAGGACTGAAAACATATGTCAACACAGGAGCCCATACATGAATGCTCACAGTAGCCTTACTTGTAAAAGCCAGAAGTGGAAGACAAGCCAAGCATCTATCAACACACAGATGAAAAGCACAGTCAACAGATACAATGGGATGGTACTCAGGAATAAGGAGGGATGGAGGACTGACTCATGCGATAACATGGACAAGCACTGAAAACACTACACAGACATGCAAAGCCACACAGATAACTCCACTCACAGGCGATATCAAAAATAGACAAAATATAGAATGAAATGTCAGATGGCTGCCTGGGGGTGAGGAGATGGGAAGAGAGAGAAGGGGCTGCTAAGTGGTAGCCAGTGACCCTTATCCTGGGGTCTCTACCTTCCTGTTTCTACTACTTGAGATTGGGCACAGACTGAAATTCCTAAATGGGTATTTTGGGAGAGAGATACTGATATCATTTTTAGCATAGCACATTGTACTAAACTATTACTGTTAATTTCTTACTGAGCCACATTTATAAATTAAACTTTAAGTATGCAGGGATCAGCCCTGTCCATAGATTCAGGCATGCAGAAGGCATTTAGAATAGATGACCCATGGGTGAGAGAGACTTGTGACCCCAGACAGCATCCATGCCCACTGGACTCCATCACCATTACTCCCAGGACATTCTTCTGTGTTGTTCTTTCACTGCCCATGCTAAGGCCGCATTTCCACTTTCATGCACAGGGTAAAAGAGAAAGAAACTTCAAGTCAGCAGTGCAATGAGCAAGTCGACATTTCTCCTCTTTGAAGAGCCAGAGCTGCTATCCACTGCTGCAAACACGTCTGTGTGTCCTACTCAGAGGCAAAAGAAAGTGGCTGGATGTGAAAACCTGATGAGAGTTTGGGTTTAGAACCAAGACTCTGGAAACAAGGCTCTGCCTTGGACTTCCGCCCCACCCCCACTCCCACCCCACCCCCAATGCTGGGAAGCCACAGCAGGATCTGAAAGCATTCAACCAGAGTCCACTAGATGGCTGCTCTGCCCTCACTGTGGGCCCCACCCTGGCAACCACAGGGGCCCTATGATGGGCCAAGGGTTCACCGTGTTCTAGGACCTCCGCTCTGTGCTAAGTGTGTTACAAGCCTTCCCTTCGCTAATCCTCACCGCTGACCGCATGTGCTCAACACTAACGTAGCATTTTGTGGGTAATAAAAATGAAGCACAGAAATGTGTAATAGCAGGGTGGTGTCATGTGGCCTGTGAGTGGTGAGGCTGGGGGTCAGAGCCTGACCTTCAGGCTCAGAATCTGAGGTATACGTATGCAGCAGGACTCACCAATGCACGGTGAACCTGCTGCTTCTGGGCACAGTCACAGAGACCACTATAGTCACCTGTGCCTGGAGGCTGAGGCCCACACTGTCACATTATGACAGCAAACAGAGGGTGCAGAGAAACCTACCCCAGGTCATGCAAATACCAACTACTAAACAAGACTTGATCCCACTCTGTCTGGTTCAGACAATGAAGTCTGGTTTTTCACACTCAGGCCTGTAGCTAACCTATGGTTTACTAACCTCACAGTTATCTATCTGATCAAGACTGAAGAACTATGCCCTCCCATTCATGCCTGGGAGACAACAGGAAAAGATGAACAGCGCCCTTGGTAAATGAGACTTCTAGATAAATCAGGACTAACCTAGTGAGGTTAGGTAGATGAGTAAAGGAGCCAGTGTGTGTGTGTGGGGGGGGGGGGGGGGTGTGTGTGTTTATAGGTGTAGATGAGTAAGGGAGCCAGTCTGTGTGTGTGTGTGTGTGTCTGTGTGTGTGTGTGTGTGTTTACCTGCTTGTGCGTGCACAGCCAGTGAACAGTCAGGAAGGACCAAGCTCTGCCAGGCCTCTTGCTGCTTCATGGGGTCACACAAGTGGACTGAAGTGGTCTTTCAGAAAAGGCAGGAAATGTATGGGCACACATCCATGTTGCCAAAGATAAAGAGGACCCTCCCGGAGAGTGGGTTAATCTGGGTAAACTTTATGCACTCAATGTTCAAGAGGTCACCAGAACAAGACCTAGAATAGAGGAACTTTACCTCTTCTACAGACAGGACAACCATAGGCTTTCCTGAAATTTTATGAAGGACCGGAATAAACCATTGGTCAACTGGAGGAGCACGCAAGCATTTGGAAAGCCCAGTTTCCAAGCCTTAGGTCTGAATGAAGACATGTGTAATAGAGTCTCAAGCTCTGAGATCTTTCAGCTCTAACCGAATGCTCCTTTTCCGAACACAGCCGAGGATCTTCAACAACAGTGTGACATTCTAGGGCCCCTGGACAGGTACAATTATGTGTTCATACCAACCTGCTCCCAGGGCCAGCGTTTGCCACCCACATCTTCCAAGAAGCCTAGTAAGCTGGTGCCAACCAGTGATGTGACTTCTCCCTTACAACCCTCCTGGCACGTGTGAATGCCCAAGGCATGCCAGATTATTGGTAAGGTGATAACTCTGGTGGCACATACCTGCTTGGCACCACTGGAATGAGGCTCCCTTGGGCCACCTAAGGTTTTATTTCCTGTTATCTGCACCACCACCAGTGGCAGAAGAAAATGGGAACACCCAGCAAATCCAGATGGCAGACGCTTAGCCAAAAGCAGAGACCCAGCTCAAGCAAATCAGACTCCAAAACACAGCGAGACGGTGACCCTGGGTCTCCAGCGCCTACACCTGGGAGATGAGGGGTTGTCTTCCATCCGTAAATCATCCTTGCAAAATCCATCCTTCCTTCTGAGCCTTGCCCACTTCATACACCTTTTAGCCAGAAAAGATGCAAGCATAATAAGTAATAAAAAGAGCTAATGTGAACACTGATGGGTTTTGCAGAACTAATTTAGCCCACAGAACAAACGAAATGTGTTAGATTGAGTCTGGTTAGGTTCCCTGTTCCTGTTTATTTTAGGGTTTTGTTTGTTTGTTTTTGGTTTTGTTTTTGGGGGGTGCTTAGGGGAGATGGTTTTTTTGTTGTTGTTGTTTTGCTTTTGGCTTGGTTTAGGTTTTGCTTTGTTCTCTTTGGGTTTTTGTTTTTTTGTTTGTTTGTTTTTTCCATGATAGGGTTTCTCTGTGTAACCCTGGTTGTTCTGGTACTCATTGGGTAGACCAGGCTGACCTCAAACTCACAGAGATCCACCTGCCTCTGCCTCCCAAGGGGTTTGTTTGTTTGTTTGTTTGTTTGTGAAATGGAGCTTCCCACTGTAACCCAGGCTGACATGAAACTAGTTCACAGCCCAGGCTAGCCTCAAATTCCCAACCCTTCTACCTCAGCTTCCCAAAGGCTGGCATCACAGGCATGCACCACCATATCAGGCTAGCACACATATGCATTGATCAAAGGAGAAAAGCAATGGAGAAGTTAAAAGCCCTAACAAGTATTAACTAATTCTTCAGCCCATAGTGCCTGGACTCAGGCTGTAGCCCTTCACCACAGCACTGCAGCATGACTGGCAAGTGAGAACAAGTGGGATCAGGATTCCATTACATCCCAGCAATACTCCAGGCTCAGGGCCCTCAGCCTTAACCTAACTTTGTGTAACAAGAATGGACTGAATTGGGAATTTAAATAGCACTGTGAATGCTAACAATCCTTTGGGGAAGTTACTTTCCTTCTTTCCTGAAGAGATGGGAATCAAGCAGACAAATGGAGAGAAAACCATCCAGGAGTCAGGTCTGTTGATAACAATGCTCTGTCACCCTGTCCCTGATGTACTGAAGGGTCAGAAAATGAGAGTTCACATTCTTTACAACACACATCAGCATATCCCAAGCAGACACTGTAGGAGGACCCTGGGCCCTCAGCAAGTGATAAGGCAATTCCATCAGTAAATTCCTCATGGAGCCTACAAGGATGTCTGATTTAGGTTTTAAGCAATTTGTTGTATACAATTTATTCTCTCAAGGAGTCTTGCTAACTATACATATTTTGTGTGCGTGTGTGTGTGGGGGGGGGGTGGAGCTAAACAGACTCTTAATAAGAAATTCAAATCAAGGCGACAACTGCCTTCTGGCCTAATAGAAAAATCAATCTGTCAAGTCTTAATTAAGTACCCAGGCTAGGAAAAGGCGCCTGCTCGCTCTTTGTATACTAACCTCCAAGATTTTAGGTAGTCAACTGTAAACGAGGGCTGTGTGATTCAGAAATCAGAACTACCACAAAGGAGAATCATATGATTCTGGGTGGCCAAATATTTAGTAAATCAAAGACTAAAGATGAATGAGGTAAGACTGTTGACAAAGATTCCTGTGAATAATGACATTGATTTGGGGCCTCCAAGTGATGTTTGTACCAAAACACCTGAGGGTTTGTACCAAAGCAAGATGGGGCATCTGGTGGTCAGAGAGGAATGTTTGCTGGCCCAGTACTCATTCTGAGACAATGGATGGAAAAAATAAATAAACAAGTAAATGGCTGAATAAACAAATAAATAAATGCATACAAATATTTCACTTCTACAACGGTAAATAAAATCCCTTACATCCCCCTCTATGTTTTACATCATCCCTAAGGAATGGAAGTGCAGAGGTGAGAACTCCAACTGGTGACCGGGGGAGATGACTTCAGCCGGGAAGATGCTCATCTGGCAAGCATGAAGACCACAGATGGATCTCCAGCATCTCTGTGAAAAGTCAGGCATGGTGGCATGCTCTTAATATCTCAGTGCTGGGAAGCAGAGACTGTGGGTCCCTAGGGCTCACTGACCAGCCAGCCTACCTACTCGGCAGGCTCTAGGCCAATGAGAGTTATCCCCAAACAATATGGTGGACTGCACCTGAAGAGCAACACTCAAGGTTGGCCACTAGGTTCCGCCCATGTGCCCACAGAAAAATAATGTGATTCAAATCCAAAAACCAGAGAGAAACCCCTTAGGTTGTCTAACTGTGGGACCACTGCAGTAGCATCAGTAGTTGGGACCACTGCAACAGCATCAGTAGTTGGGACCACTGCGGCAGCATCAGAAGTTGGGACCACTGCAGCAGCATCCGTAGTTGGGACCACTGCAGCAGCATCAGTAGTCGGGACTATTGCAGTTAGCATCAGTAGTTGGGACCACTGCAGCAGCATCAGTAGTCGGGACCACTGCAGCAGCATCAGTAGTCGGGACCACTGCAGCAGCATCAGTAGTCGGGACCACTGCAGCAGCATCAGTAGTCGGGACCACTGCAGCAGCATCAGTAGTCGGGACTACTGCAGTAGCATCAGTAGTCGGGACCACTGCAGTAGCATCAGTAGTCGGGACTACTGCAGTTAGCATCAGTAGTCGGGACCACTGCAGTAGCATCAGTAGTTGCTACAGTGATTACAAAGATGATATGGACATCCAATGGAAATAGGAAAATACTCTGAAGGAAGGTTCTTGTGCCTCGGACCCAGCCCTCCTTAGGGGACCACAGGCGTCACTCTCCCTTGCTGATTTATGCTTCCTTATTTCCTATTAGCACATCCTAGGCTGATAAAGTCAACCCTTGTTCTTTGTGGGAACATTCCAGACCTCAGTCGGTCCTGAAAGCACATCCTCCTCTATATCACAACATGTGTGATACCCATTTCCCTCCCTGCAGTCTCCGAAGGCCACAGAGACATGGAACATCCATTCCAGCCTGGCCTCTGCGTGGTCTACACGCACTCTTTACAACCCTTCCCCTTGGCTCTGGACAGACAGTAAGAGCACCAGAAGAGTCCATCTCTTCCTTGCACGGAGGAAATGTAGGCACAGCTGGAAAAAAGGAAGGAAGTTCAAAGGGTTAAGAACTCCTTTGCTCAGCTCTCACCATCAAACAACCACAGGGTAAGGAAGACGTGGAACGACAGTGCCTTGTCATACAACGTGAACTCGGGTCATTGGAAGAATAACTATCACCAACGCCCAACCACCAAAATGCAGTGTTTGCATGGGCTGATACTTTGAGAAAGGCTTTGCCCAGGCTGCTCACGTGCACCTCCTGCTGGCCAACACCAGCAAGGTGTGTTGGCCCTGCCAAGTAAGACCACCAAACTCAAAAAACCCCTTGAAACTCAAACAGTAACTACTCACTCAGGATGTCAGAATCTAAGATGTAGAGAATCGAAACCACTCATAGAAGAGAATCAAAACCATTTAGTTCAGGTGATGCAGTTAACAGCTTAAAATTCAGAATTTGCTAATTAATTAATTAAAAACCCATTCTCAGCTTCCAACTCACAGCTTGAACCCCCCCCATAAGGGAAGCTCATTGCATCCTCCTGGGCAGTATACCCTTACTGGCCACTAGAACACATGCGTCCTCAAGCATACTGGCTGGCTTCTGCAAGGCTTGGGTCAACCACTCCAGAGCATGAATAATTAACTCCTTGAAGCAGAAGCGCTCTCTTTGCACATTCACTAATTCACACATTGGAATAAGACAATAGATGTTGGCTCTTTCCTGAGGCTGAAATCCAATTTAACATCCACAAACTTGCTTCGGGAATGAGGGCCAGGGCAGGTGACCGAGTAGAGGCTAATGGGGACAGAAGGTACTCAAAGGTGAGATCTCAGGGGAGGGCTAGAGGAAAGACAGAAAGGCAGGAGGACACATGGGCAGATTCGAGGCCTTGAAAGCCATCACTACCTTGTCCTGCAGGGAAGACACTGCATCGGGTATGGTGGTTGTGGTGAGCAAAGCTACCAGCACACCCCTATCTGACTTTGCACCACGTCTCTGGGCTACTTCACGTTCTGTGTCTTTACTGAAAGTTCAAACGGGCTCATGGACTCAAACTTCCTACATTGTTAGTGGAACTTGTTTCATAGGCTACTGGCACTCTGATACCTAATTCCTGGTTCTCCAAAGTTGATATGGAGAGAAGAGACAAAGCTGTTTTTCATCTTGCCCCAAATCTATATGCTCCAACCTGCAAATCAACATGAAACTGCCAACAGAATGCAGGAAAAGCAAGACGCAGGCGCCACTGAGAGACTGAATGGCATGTATCAGGATCATACATCTATTATTAACCTCAAGAGCTGCGACCATGTGAATGCTCTCTGAAGCTACTCCCTGATACTTTATACTATGTTACCCACAACTGGGCCCCTGCCTTCCATCAACATGGCTCTATAGGCCTATTCTACACATCTCAGGACACCTATAGACACACCAAACAGCAGAGAACATTTGGCCTTCATGGTACTGCTCTCAAAAAGAAGAAAATGACATATAAATACATTTACTGTAGGACGAAGTAGTCATTATCAATTACATAGGATACAATATAAGAAAATGTCCCTGGGATGGAGAAGTAGCTCCGTGGTAGAACACTTGCCCAGCTTGTGCACGAGCCTGGGCACAATCCCAGCATCACCGACCTTTGTTACAGTGAGAAGTCAAGTCCGATGGGTGAGGACAGATGGTTCAGAGAGAGCCTCATGACAGTATGAGGACCAAAGCTTCTATACAGCAACTATGTAAAAAGCTAGCCACGATGGCACGTGCTCGCAATCTAGCACTGGAAAGGTAGAGACAGGTGGATCCCTGGGACTTACTGGCCAGCCTAGGGGCAAACCCTGTAAAACAGCTTGTCATTTTCCAAAAATGTATCCATATGTCCATACAGCAGATAGCCATGTACACAAACACATTTCCCTTAGATACATACATGTGAGTTTATACATCAATGTCACATCCCCTCTCTAGATTCCAGTCTCCTTGGGACAAAGGTGCGACTGGCTTGGAGCATCAATGAGGTCCTCTGGAGAGCTGACAGGTCGGCCATCACTACCTCTGACACCGGGATGTCAGAAGCTTAGCAAACTCCCCCATTAATACTGCATGGCTCAAAAACAAACTGGCTCCCACTTGCCTCCTCATTCCAATACAAAACTTTAATGCTCACTTGGCAAAGGAAAAGAGAAAATACTTTTACAGATACGTATATAGATAATGGATATGACAAGCTACAGATAGTTTAAAGACACTATTTCTGACTTACTTATTGTAAAAGTAGCCAACAGTCTAAAGATACTTTTTGGGGCTCAAGTTCTAGGTCAAAAGAAAGGGTCACCCTTTCTGATTCTCTGTTCACACCTGGAAGCATGGTCAGCCCCCTGGTACTTCCCCCATCAAGAAGAGAAGAAGGTGCCAGAGCCAGGCTCCGCCATGACCACCCAGGATCCGCACTGCACACAGGTGTTGGAAGATACTGCGAGATCGCATAATTAGGAGCTTTAAGCAATCGTCTTTGCACTCAGGCAGTTGGAGAAAGGAAAAGCAGAGTCTGGGCGACGCTTTGGGAGATAAATTCCACAGCTTTTCACCAAGTTGAAATCTTGGCTTTGGACACACATAAAAATGAGCCTGGCTGATCTTAGCTCCCCGTGGATACCTGCCAGATCACAATGGTTGACCCAGTTGGCCCGCCTTACCACAGGGAAGACCACTGCTGGAAGAGCAGATGGCAGAGCTGGACAGAGCCAGCATGGGCCCCATACTAGGGACAGAAGCAAGGAAAGGCAGGACTCAGCGGCCCAGGCCAGGGTGGGACTGTGCTTTCCAGAGAATCTATAATAATGCATCCTTGGAAGAAGTGTCCTCCAAGCAGGCTCCCATCAGACGCTCTCATATCTTTCAATCACCGGTTCTTACAGCCTATAAAACACAGCTCATTATTCTCTTTTTCTCTCTTGTCACTTAGTACAACTATGCATCAACAAAACAAGTGCTGACTCCCATTTATAGAGACGCAAGTATCTGCTACAGATTAGGGTCATTGCTTCCCAGGTCTAAAGATGCCATGGTAGCAGTCCAACTAACTCCTCGCTGAAAAATCACGACCAAGAACAACCTTCTTCGCTACGAGCCAGCCACTTTTTGCCTAAATTAAACCTGTTGTTTAATGGCTCACAAGCTCTACCGTCCACACTGAGCATGTCCTTCATTTCCAAGGAGCACTGTCCAAACATTCCCTTCTGTTAGATTTTCCTCCCTTCTGCAGAGAAACATTAGCTACCTTTAGACTATTTTGTTTAACATCTCCAGCCATTTGTGCTATTTACTGAGTACCTGATACTCTAATAAAATGTCAGCACAAATAACCAAGTTGTCCAGGAAAGAAAAAAAAAAAAAAAGCAAGTTTTCCCAGCCCTCTCTGGCTTGTCAAGGCAAACATTTCGAGATGGCCTCTGCTAGTCCTGCTGACACAAACACCTTTTCTCTTTCCTCTCAAATTACCAAAGATTATCATTTTACTCTGCAATGAGCCTGATGAAATTGAAACTCTGTACATCAGAATTAAATATGTTCCATCTACTCAGAATGAACAGTGCATTATTTATCACTAATACTTAATGACAAAAAAAAAGGGTAACTTTCCCCGATTATACCGCTGATGACATCCCGCCTCGCACCATCGATTCTCACGGTCATTAGCATAATCACAGAGCCTCAACTCCAGCTTCTACAGCAAGTTTGGTAACAGAGCTGAAGGTAGACATGCGCACTATTTTAAAAACATGTTCTGATTTCCATCTAAGCATATCTTTATTTATATGGCTTTCTTACCATCAAAATGCCAGTCCTTTAAATTATGCAGAAACCACTCTCTCCCCAAAGAACAAGGTGCTACATCACACCAAGGATACAGACCAAGTATAAAGAGCCCGCTAATTAAACGTCCCTCTTCAACTCTCTACGCTGCATATGCAACTCTTAAGTTCTAAGCCAACTCTTGAAATGGACAGGCTCCTTCAAATGAATGCCGATTTCACCACCCCCCACCCCAAAAGAAAAGACTGGCCATTTGAAAGATTATTTTTAATCAAACTCCCTGATAAATGGTTGCGATTATTTAAGGTTATTTTCCTGTGAAAGTACATGCAAATAAGCAAATTACAGAATAGGAGTCAGGACTGAAGGCCTCGAAGTTAGCCCAAATTTTATACTGCTAGGTTTGGGGTTCAAATATCAAGAGTTTGTTTGGGGTTAAAAATTCAACACTACCAATGGGTCACATGAAAAGGGTAGGAGCTGGGAAGCTGGCCCAGGGGGAAAGAGCATTGGTTGCTCTTGCAGAGGACCTGGGTTCAATTCCTACTGCTCACATGATGGTTCTAAGGGATCTGACTCTCTCTTATGACCCTCCCCATCTGACTTCAGCACACACATGGTGCACATAGATGCAGGAAAAACAGACATAGCTAAAATAAGAAAGAAAAAGGGAAATTAGCTACTGCAATACATACCCATATGGATGAATTTCACTAGCTATACTGAATACTTTTTTTAAAGTCAGGTTGCCAAAGACTACATACAGTAAGGTTCTATAATATAAGCGCATGAATGTAAAATCCTCTTATGAGGAATGCATTCTTATATATTAAACACATATATATACGTGCACACGCAGACACACACACACACACACACACACTCCAGGAAGCAAAAACCTGCCAACTGAGATTGATGTCCCTCCTCTGAAGGGCTGAGGACAGGTGAAGCCTGAGTGTTTCAAAGCTGGGCCACAGACACACAATGCTCCAAATAAATATTCTTTGTTCCTTTGGTGCCTTACATATTTCACAACCCAAATTTAAAATTACAAACACATAGCTTTTAAGACAAAGGTCTGTCCAATCCTTACCTCTAAAGTCTTCCTCAATGGGTGGAGGCAGCAGCTTTGCACTCGGCAGTGACCCTAAAGCCCTGTGTCCCAAAACCAAATCCATTTCCAAGGCTTTCCAAATCACTTATTATTACCTCATGCTTAAGGAATTCTTTACCAGTAGTACTATACTATGGGAAAGTCATCTCCACCACAGAAAGTTTCTATATTTAGTAAAAGTAACTGTCCTGTTTCCGAAGCAAAACAAAACAAAAATGGAACTCTGAACTGACTCGGCTCCTCCTCGGGGATCTGTTCAATGTTCAGTTGCTAGGGATGCCAGCAGTCCCTGTGTGTGACATCAGAACACAGGGGTGACAGAGAATGATGAACTTCTGCCTGGTGGGGAGGACCCTCCCATCCCTGTCCTGGAATGTTTAGAAACTGCACTGGAGTTAACTCAGACAGAGAGGTGGTGGCAGAAGCAGACCCCCGACCCCTGCCCAGTAACTCCTTTTTTTACCCCCAACCCCAACTCCTGTCTACAGAAAGGAATAGAACTTGCTCCTGGTACACTGAACCCAAGTGAGAGCCTCATATTTACTGTCAGCATGCATCTGCTGCAACCAAAGCCATTACTTAGAAAAGACAACACACTTAGACAGCTGAACCTTTCTTAAACACAGAGAACACACACAAAATAGAATCAAATCTAGAGGCATACCGGAGGAGCCTATGCAAGAAACTATTTTAATACATATGTTTTCTCCCAACCTCTCAGCGTCATACATGGACAGTGATAGTTTCTCAAAGTGCAGTGTCTCTTACTTTACAATGTTCAACAACCTGCTCTCCATGTAATTAAACACAGCCAACTTCCTAGTCAAAAATCACTAGAATACATCACTAAAAGGGGACTGCTATTGATTCCCTAATGAAATATCAGTTAATTACTTAATCTTTCTTAATGAAATGATTAACATCCTTTCAACAAGCAAGACACCTCGGTTACCATCAAGCTGAGATCTCCAGTGCTGAAGTTCTGTCTACTGGAGGATTGTCTTTAAGTGCATAAACGTTTTGAACAGAGGCAAATGAACTTTGTGCCACCTAATTATCCCAAAGGGCACCAGCACCCAGCACCAACCTAAATGGAAAGTCCTAAACAGCAAGAACAGTTCTCAGCTGTTATTAAAATGAGGCCACACCAGAATTAAAATGCAAATTAGAAAACTAGTTAAGAGAAGTCTGGGTAACTTCAAAAGGTCCATTACAAACACAGACCCCACCCACACCCAAATGTCAGGACAACTTTCACTTGGGTAACTCTCAGATCCGAGTAGGGAGAGCTACAGTTGAAGATCTAAGTACCTGCACAGGCGGGCCTCCATAGCACCTGACCTCCCCTTATCTCATCATCTCGAAGGAGGCATTCTTGATAGGATTCGCAAGTCTATTTGTGTGGTATCCTTGGCTAGGCTCTTTCCATCAATATCTGTGCATGTCCCATCACATACACAGAGAATCTCCCCAACATGCTTAAGGAATTCAAAATACTTGTGCCAGCAGGTTAATCTAAGGAATAGATAGTTTAGATCTTGAAATCAAACTTGAAGGAGAGCAGAAAGGAAACCCCAGAATGACACCTGATGGCAACTGACAGCAATAAGGTGACCCACACCACCGAGGAAATACGGAGGGAGACGAATCATGAAGGAAAAGCCGGGATACTCGGTAGAAGGAGATGATGCTCTACAATGTTCCTTCCACTTGGTTGAACCCTGAAGCTCTTAGGTAGCCTGTGCATCTCCAAGCAATGTCTCCTTCTGTGCCTGACTCTGGGAAAGAAGCTTGCCCACCCCTGTTAAGGTTTTACAGTGGCCAAGCCATGCAAATCCTCCTGAAGAGTGGTTGCAGGTGCTTCTGTGACTCTTGAGCACTGAGGTAGTCAGTCAGCTTTCTCCTCTCCCTGCCTTATGCTTGTGAAACTGTGGATGGTGTTTTCCTCAAGTACAGAGCCTGGCCCCATCCCAGATGTGGGGAGCCAGGAGCTGTGTGACCACCTCTTGTGTTTGAACTACAGCCCTGCTGAGAGCTGTAAATAAAGACAACCACAGCAGCAATACAGGGGTCAGCTTCAAAACAAAAAGTGGTTAGTAACACTCAGCATGCTTGCCTCCAGAGACAGCAATCACCTGCGACCATGGCTCTCTATTCTGTAGGCATCTGAACTGCATCAGAAATGTTACAAATGTACTCTACTTGTGAGTCAAAAACAATTCTGATTCAAGGGCTGGGCTGATGGCCAATGGCTTCAGTGCTTGCTCCATACGCAGGAGGACCAGAGTTCAGATCCAGTACCCAGGTAAAAGTCAGGAACAGCCACACACCTGTAACTCTAGCACTGTGATAGGAAAAGACGCCCTGCTCACAGGCCAGGCAGCCTATCTGAAAAAGAGCCAACTCCAAGATCAGGAAGAAACCCTATCGCAAGGAAATAAGGTAGAAAGCAATAGACAGAACAGAATGCCTGGCCAGTCCTCTCTCAGTACACATTGGTACACACATACACACACCCAGAGTTCTGATTCAAAAATGTGTACTTTAATAATTATCCTATCCATATGCATTCTCAAATTCATTCTTAGTCTGTCTGTCTGTCTGTCTGTCTGTCTCTCTCTCTCTCTCTCTCTCCCTCCCTCCTTCCTTCCCCCCTCTTTCTCTCTCTCTCTCTCCCTCACACATACACACACACAATACAGGTGATTAAAGAAACTAGTTGGCTGCCTCAGGCTGTGATGGTGCACACCTTTAATCCTAGTGCTCAACCCTTGGGAAGCAGAAGCAGGCAGATCTGAAGATCTGAGTTCAAGGCCAGCCTGGTCTATGGATCGAGTTCCAGAAGAACCAAAGCTACAAAGTGAAACTCTGTCTTGAAAACAAACAAAATCCCCACAAGACTGCCTGCAACCTCCTTCCACCCCTAATAAGAGCATCTACCTTGATGGCTGTGCTCACCTTGCACAGGGAAGGCACAGCTCCAGCAAAACAGATGAAACACTCTTCTTCTACAGGCTTCACTCACTGACCTGATACTGTAAAACAAGCCCCTGTTGCTGAATTACTGAGCTCACAGGATAGCCCTCCATCACGTAACTCACAGGCAGGAGCCTGGAAATCTCTGAAAGCAGACAAAGTAATGCTGGAATGTATAGATGAGAGAAAGACATTGGGAATTCACACTACGTTTGATGCTGGAAATAGAACCCAGTATTCTAGTCATCAGGCAAAGTACACGATTAGTAAAAATCAGAGACCCTGGCAAAATGGCACTGGTCATAAATAAGCATGTATCCAGATACAAAATTCAGAAGACAATCCCTGTTTGAAACGAAGAGATTCTATTCTGAAACATAAACAGGGACCCTCAGCAACCTGCTCTCGTCTTCTCGTTAGATGCTCTGAGAGCCAAGCTAGCCTTTTACATCTTCAAACAGGAGGACACGCTTTCCAGTCAGTGGCCCCTCCACCTCAGCTACTGATTTAACAGCAATATGAGAGAATAAACCCATCACAGAAGGGTCCAGCAAGGAAAGACTGGAGTAGTAAACAGAACTATGGAACATGATTGTATGTGTATTCATTATTTCTTTAAAAAAAAAAAAAAACTATTTTATTAAAACTGTGATTTGGAAAGAAAGTGCAATTAGCTCAGGACAGGCACTGCTGAGATGCACCGAACACACCAGACATATGTAAATATTTCACGGTATCAGTTCCGTTTGAGTAGACCTGTCAGGATATTTACAGGGCTTGACAGTACTTCGGTCTTTAATTAAAATTTTGCCCAGATACGTTAATGTAATTTAAATAGATTATTAGTTGTCAGGATCTAATATAAATTTTGTTTACGATTTAGTTGCTTTAAGTACTGGGATTGAGGAAACTAATTTAACCCAACAACTGAGTGGCCTGGAAGAGCAAGATCAAGCCACCAGAAAGCCCCCCAGCGTACTCTGCACTCAGCCCGGAGCCTTTGCCTAACTAGAGAGTCACAGGAAACCTCCCCAGGTGAAAACCGGCGTTCCCCTCCCTCCCACCCCACCCAGTGCTCTCACCAGTGCTTTTGTGGGACAGAATGACTGGGGGGCAGTGGGGGGAGTCAGAGGCAAAGGCGTATGCACCTGTTCTAGTGCCAGGCCTTGTCTTCACATATAGTTCTTTCTTCTCCCGCCTGCCTAAGAAACCATCATTCTCACTTTCAGAGCCACACACCAACAACCCAAGAAGCACCTGTTGTGTTTCAGAGGCAAAGCATATGGTAAAACCCCCGTGTCGGGACTGCAGGAAGAAAACCAAGCCCAGAGGAGGATGTCCACAAGCCCATCTGGCCCACACACCTCACACGGATAAAAGTGGCTAGAACCAAACACAGCCTCCAGCCCTCTCTTGTGAATGGGAGCTGCCTTTTACATGAGGTTTGAAAACTGCCTTCCCACAAACAGACAGTAATTAATAAGAATAACTTACTAAAGAAACAAAGCAAGCTGTCTAGTTGTCTTTCCTAACTGCCATACACTTGACCTCCACGGATTCCCTCTCTGCAGAACACCAGCCTGGAGCCCACAGAGCAAGATCATCATCGGAAGGAGCAAAAGCAAAAAAAGCATTTCTTGAAATTAAATGTTCCTTACATTTATTTTCAGGTTGGGGACACAAGCCAAATCAGCATTACATCCCATTAACCCTGTGGTCACGTGCACACAGAGATAAAGCATCTCCTAGGGACTGGAAGGGTTAACTGGCATGCAGAAGGCATCCTAATTTGGCCAGGTTTGCCCCTATTTTAAGAAGTCATCTCATCTCACACACTGCTGCTGCGCCAGCTTTTGGCATCCCTAGCTTTAATTCATCCAAGTATCAGACAAGAAGTAATTTTCAAAATTCAGTTGAAGATGGCTCTTTGCACACCCATGCTGGCTGAGTGGCCCTCAGATGACGGAAGAAGCAAAGGGAAAGATCATTTGGAAAAACGTGCAAACTTTCTGGCTGGCTTTTCTCACACACTCAGTGTTTGATCACTTGGTGAAATTTACTGCAGGCAAAAAACAAACAAACAAACAAACAAACCCACAAATAATAAATGTCCACACAAAATCTCAATGTATGGAATTCACCTGTTCAGTCATCAAATGCTTTTCTTGGATTTATTTTCTCTACGTAACCAATTGTTATTTATAGTCTAGATTTTAAAACATGCTCAAAGACAATGGCTACTATTGCTTACTTAGCAAAACCAGCCTTTACTCTGGCTGAATTATATAAAAGGGGTATGATATCTAACAGGATAAAAAAAGTATGAAAAAGGTACTCAGGAAAAAAAATGTTTTAAAGAAAAATACCACCTGTGTAAACAAAGCTAAGCTCTGGAAACCCTTTCTGAAACCTGCAGAATGAGCCCATATTCGATGCCTTGAAGTTGCAATTAAATTGTAGTAATTTAAGATTAGCGGGAGAGCAAAGGGCGGCTGGAGGCCTTTGCAGTCCTTCCCTCCCTGCTTAATGCTCTGCACTCGGGTTAAATGAGTTTCTTTAATGTAAGTACCTTAAAGTAACCAAATCATAAACAAAATTTATACTATTTTCTGTTAGTCTGAAATCTATTGAAATTTGATTAATATGTGCCTAAAATTATTTTTAAAAGGTAAAACTCTGGCTATTCCCTACAAATTATCTCACTATAGCCACTGAAATGGGATCAGACCTCTAGCACCTAAACTTGACAGAATATACTGGGGCAGGGGGGTTGTCAGAGGGTGATGGAGGGAGAGATAGAGAAGAGACAGAGGTGGAAAGATAATTGATACAAAATTAAGTTTAGGTTTAAAGTGAACAGTGCAAACCAAATACTAGGAATGGCTGCAAAGGGGAAGCTGGGCTTCAAAAGCTGTCCAATGTGCTAGCCTCTCCCTTCTCTTTCCTAACTCTAGTACTGGCCACGCTGTAGTAAAATGTATTTGTTTAGGAAATAGCCCAGTTCTTCTGTTCATTCAACAACTGCTGCCAACATAACACCCTTCCCTTCCCCAGAGCCTGAGAGCATAAATGTACAAAGGGGTCTGGGAAGAAGCAAGGAAAACCTGAGTCACAGGCAAAATAAAAATGCTTAGGCCCAATATTAACTCGATTAACTTCTGCTATTGTTGGTACAAATGATTTAACTAGAAAATATTTACAGCTTTAAAAAAAAAAACATGATCTAGTACAGAAAATTGCCTAACAGCATCCATGTGTATGTTTAACCCACATTGCTTAATTATACAATAAAGGTATACCCAATAAAAGGGTCAGACTTTGAAACATGTTGTGTACCATGGTTATGAAACTCTAGCTTATAAAAAAAAAAAAAAACAACGACAAAGTAGTCACTATGTGACAGGTACTAGGTAATTAAAAATACAAGCCTTAAGTGACAATCATTTTTATTCTTCTGTGTTTACTTGTCCTATTCCATACTTTGCTCTACTTAATTAAAGATGACATTTAATTTAAAGATAGTTTGTAACTGGAAAAAAAAGTGTTGCATAGTTTGCACTTCAGGACTTAAATATGAACATAGTATCTTGAGGACATCTCCAGCAAGTTACTTTGAATAACTGATGTTTCATTGGTATTACTTTGATAAATCTGTGAAAATAAAATGCTAAAGAAAGTACTGTTGCTACTTTCCTTGAAAATGTGAAATAGTTAAAATTTCCTAGACAACAAGGGAGGCCAAGTTACAAGGAAACTGAATAAAGCAGCAGCTGGTCATACTGAATGTCAATCAAAAAAAAAGAAAAAAAGAAAAAAGAGGTCATGTGTAATCTAGAGAAGCCTCTAGAGAAGGCTCTTTCTTTTTAAATTCCAAAACTGGGTTTTATCACTTGAGTTTCTTCTTTTTGTTTTTAACTACAACAGCAAATTTAAACGCTCATATATAAAACTCTGGCTCCCTAAGAAGGCAAGTCTTCTAAGCTAGATGTGAGAAAATGTTATCTAACTGGTGTGGGAGTCTAAGGTTGGGAAAAAGAGGGCCTTGGTGAGGTTCTGGTTAACAAGTAAGACAGAATTCTGGGGACTTAATATTCTTTGGATACCTTTTGGGTGCATTCTCCTAAAAAAGAAATGTATTACAAAATAGTAACTTGTTTAGCAATTCAACATCCATAGGAACTCAAAAGCAGCCCAGAGGCTGGGCATTTCCTTCCAAGTGAGGCTTCACTTGCACAATAAAGATAAGCATTTGCAATGGTCCATTTCTGCATAAGTGAACATATAGCCTTGCTGGGTTCTCCCTCACCGCAGTTCCTGACAGCAACCCAGCAGCCGCTGTTTGATCTCCCCTGCTTCCTTAATTTGGGTTGTCAAGGGTCAGCAGTTGGAGGCTGTTTACTTTTCAAAAAAAAAAAAAAAATTTTCCCCCTCTCTCATACAATGACTAATCCAAAATGGGGGGGGGGGGGTGTTAGGGAGTTATGGCCACTGGCAGGATGCTAAACCTTTCCCTTCTTGCACTAAGATTTTAGCTGACACTTTTTGAATGGTGTTTGAATTTTACTTATCCTTTTAATGCTCTTTAATTAAAAGACATTTCAAAGAAGGGAGGGCAAACCCATCCCCCCTTTAAAAAAAAAATCTGTGCCCATTTTTCTTTTTCCAGACACTAAAGAGATATGCACTTCAAAATCAAAACTGGAATGGAATTCTTGAAAATGATCTGAAATAGAAATTAGCAAGGACTCTGTTGCCTCCATCAAGCAAGACACCCCTGGATAGAAAATCAGTCTCAAGTCTTACTTGCTCTCTTAAATTCTCATCAAGCCAGTCCTCAAACTGATTCTCACTGTGAAAAAAGTGAAGAGTGCAAAAAAAAAGACAAGAATTTGGGATCCTCCAATACATTTTCAGAAACAGGAAAAAAAAATCTTAAATATCCTTGGGTTTTTCTCACTTTATCTCTCTTGCAAGTTCTTCCAGGCTATGGCCCAAGGAAGATGAAGTACAAGGGTTTCAACCGGCAGACTCCTCAACCGGAATCCAAAATGTTCCCGGAGCCTTCTTGCTTGAAGAGCAGCGACAAAATAAGAATTAGAACTCGGAAAATACCTGGTGCTTGCCGTGAGAGCAGCCCTTGGGCCCTCGGCAGTATGCTGGGTAAGCTCAAATGCAACCCAATGAAATGTTCATTAACTTCATTATTCTACCTAAAGCACCCAGATGAAGGGACTGTGGGGGGGGGGGGTGGAAGGAAAAGGAAGAAACAAGTTTCATTTTGGGTCCTCTAGTCAAGCCATAAGAAAATAAATTAAGATGAAAGCGTAGAATGAGCCTAGCCTAAATCAATACACTTTGAAATCAGCCCAGCTAGGGTATTGGACACAATGGCTTGGAAATAATTAATAGTTATAAGGGGGGAGCGGGCTGAATAGAGCGAGGGATGTCACATTTTACACTTCACATTGCACGCTAACTTTGATCTCCAGATTTTTGGATTCTGGGAGGAAAGTGAGAGAAAAAGGGAGAAAGCAGGTCCCGTATTGGCTTGCACCTACCAGCCGGATGGGCACATTCCTTGCTCCCCGCGCCTGGTCGCGGATCTCTGCTTGCCCAGGCTGGCTGGTACAGCGCCCCGGCTTCCTCGATTCTCTCCCCCCGCCCGCGTGCCTGCCACGACCGCCTCGACTTACCCACGGAGTCCGGGGAGGAGGCGCCGGCAGCTCCACGCTTCTCCGCGCCGCCGCCGCCGCCGCCGCCGCTGCCCCTCGCCGGCTCGCCCGCCGCGCGCCGTCCTCCTGGGGCAAAGTTTCGGGGTCTGCGATCGACAAGAGACCGGGACGACCCTCAGCAAGTCTTCCTTCCGTGAAGGTTGTGGGGTGGGGGTGGGGGACTCGAAGGGGACGAAGTGATTAGGTGGAGGGGGCCAGGAGCAAAGATAGAGGGGGCAGCAAGAAGGAGAGGACCCCCGAGCTCCAGGAAACAGGGAAAGAGGATGCGCCGCGGGGGATCCCTGCAGGGATCGGGAAACCCGGAGCCCGGCCTGAGCTTTAGTCTCAGCACCTTCCCGGGATCTTACAAAGTTGCAACAACAAAAAAGGAGGGGCAGGACCGGGGGAAAGGGGTGGGATAGGGCTGCGGTGGCAGGCGCAAGGTTTGGAGTTACAACTGTTTATTTAGTCCTTAGACTCCCAGGGGGCGGGAGCTGCGCGGGAATGGGGGTGCTGCAGGCAGCAATTTCCAAGCAAACACTGGGGTGGGGGGGCATGAGACTTTGTTTCTGGGCGCGGAGCTCCCTGGCGCCCGTGTGTGTCACCGCCAGTCTCCGGGGACTGAGGCGGAGCTCACAACAGGTGGGGAGGGGGACAAGGAATCAAAGTTTCCGAGCGCAGCAGGGTGGGGGGTTGAGGGGGAGAGGGGGAGGCGGGGGCGCGAGGAGGCGGAGGCAGCAGATGACCACGACCCTGCGGCAGCTGGCAAACTCCTCGGCTCCCGGCGCCGCCGCCACCGCCTCGGTCCCCACCCGAAGCGCGCGCCGCCTCGTCTGGCCGGCTCCAGAGAGACGTCTCCGAGGGACAGGAACGGAGTACCGAGAGCACGGGAGGAAAGCTGCGCGCAGGCGAGAAACGGAGAGCCATCGGTGGCCGGGACAGGGCCGGAGGGGCGCGGTGGCACGCGCGTGTCGCAGAGGAGATCCCTGAGCTTAAGAGGCGCAGGGGTCAGAAGCGAAAGTGTGTGGTGGCGGGGTGTCGAGAGTACGGGCGCCGAGGGTTCTCGCGGTGCGCCCTGTCCCCAAGCCCACTCGCGATCTTGATACGGCTGGCGCGGGCTCTGTCTCTGACAAGCGGGGGCCGACCGCGCGTGGGGTGCGTGTCTGGCAGAGGGTGCGCGGGTGTGTGTATATGAGTTTTCCAGGCTCTCAGGGGTTAGCTAGAGAGCGTCCACACCGCTGAGTTTGGACCAAAACACGCGTGGCTGCAGGGATGTCGCCAAGCACCGGGCCCAGGGCGCAGGCGTCCCTGCTCAGCCCTCCAGCGTTCTCGGGGCAGCGCGGGGGCACAGAAGGGGCACGCACCCTCGGATAGCAGGGGAAAAGTTTGCTGTAAGTTCAAACTTTGAGCTCAGGAGATGATGCCACACGCCCCCGCCTACCGCGGCCGGTCCCGCGTACCCGCACCAGGCGGCCACCAAACACTGACACTGGGCACTCAAAGTTGCGACAGGCGGCCTGGGCTTATTGATCGCTCTACCCGAGCGGCTCGAGAGAGCGCAGAGAGAGGCGCGAGGGGCGGAGGGGGAGGCGAGCTGGTCTGTGCGGCCACCACCGCACCCCAGTGACTTATGCAAATGAACCCAAGGGTGCGGGAGCCTCCCGCGCTTCCTCCAGCCCGGCGCCCGCGCGCGGCCCCCACCCACGCAGAGCCTGGGCCCCGACTCCAGAGCGAGTCGAGGATAGAGGGTTGGGGGAGATGCACGTGGAGCCTGGAGATGAAAAGTAGGAATTTTTTTTCTTTTTTCTTTTTCTTTTTTTTTTCCTTTTTTTTTTTTTTTTTTTTTTTTTTGTGCTGGTTGTTGTTGTTGTTTAAAGTGGCGGAAACAAGGCAGGAGGCGGCTTGGGGAAAAAAAAGTGGAGCAGAAATGGAAAAATACGAACTCACCCGCGGCAAATGGTCTCTCGGTGCAAACTAAGGTGTTTTCGGGGCCTTTCCCCGCGCGCGCCCACTCCCGCCCGCGCGCGCCCCCCCGCTCACACACGCACACGCGCGCACACACGCACTCGCGGGCGAGGGCCGGGCCGCGAGCACAGCGTGCAGCTGCCACACAATAAATAACAATAGATTCCTCCGCTCGGGACTTGTTCCGGAGCCGCGCCAGCGCCGCCGGCCGCGAGGCGCCCCCAGCCCGCCCCGGCCCCTCGCCGGCCCCAAGCCCCGCTGTCCGCGCACTCAAAGCCCCCGAGACCCGCCGAGCGCGATCTGCACCCCGATGCGGCGCCCTTGGGTCGCCTTCCCCCTTCCCCCCCGCATCCCGGAACAAATAAATAAATAAGGCGCGCAAGAGAGGCCATCGCGTCGCGGAGGGAGATGTTGTTATTTTTTGCTGTTGTGCGTCCCTGACGTCACATCCACCTGCTGGGTAAACAACAGAGCTGGGGGGGGGGGTTGAAAAGAAATCGCAATTGCCAAGTGAGGGATGTGGGGAGGGGAAGAGGAGGAGAGGGAGGCAGAGCCCCAAGACCCGGGAAGGAAACAACACAACAGTTCCTAGGCAAAAGGAGCCTGGATGAGAAAAGCTGGGAAAAGAGGGGCCTGGGCTGGAGGGGTCCTCTCGGGAGATGGGGAGGAGAGGGGCCCATTTCAGACCCTGGGTAATGGAGAGCAAGAGTGGCAGCAACTAGGACGCAGAGGGGAAAGCCGAGGCGATTCGCTAGGGTCTGAGCTAAGAAATCCAGGAGGGAAGAGGACAGGCGGGGATAGAGTTTCCTCCAGTTAAAAGTGAAAGTGCTTCGCCTGGGTGACAGTTGGAGCGGAGGGCGGCAGGGGCGGCGTTCCAGCCCGGCGCCTGCTCCCGGGTCCTCCTTCCTCGGTCTCTCCCCTTTTCTTTCTGCACTTTGTCCAATGAAAGAAAGCGAGTTCGGAAGGTGAAAGTTCAGCTGAAGGACAAACCCCTGATTGCAAGGAAACAGAAACCCCTCCAGCCAGGGGGATTTTCCCCAGCATCGCAGAATCGGGAGAGAGTGATGGGAGCAAGAACTTACTCCCTCAGGCCTTGTCAGTCCCTGCAGGAATGTTATCCCTGTCGCCAGGTCCACTTGTGGTGGGGCGGGGGGTGGGGGTGGGGGAGCTTAGGGAGGAAAGTGGCTGCAAAGGAGAACTGTTTTCTCCACGGTTCCTCTTAAGAAAACACCCGGGGCTAGCATGTCAATCACTTGTTTAACACAAATTACCTCCTCTCAAGAACATCAGTCACGTGAGAAAAAAAGCTTTGTGCAATTCTTTGGAAGGTGAGAATTTTTTTTTCTTTTTTGCTGTTCTGAAGTTTGTTTGAATATGTAAATAAGTACCCAAGGTGCCTGGATGAAATACTTTAGAGATATAAATAAAAATATATAAGACAAAAAGCACTTTAATTGACATAAACAGGGAAGCTGTTTGTTTGTTTGTTTTGGTGTTTCCAACACAGGACTTAGAAAGATACAGAACCTCTGTGGCTTCTAGTGAACAGAGATTATTTCTTCATACCCATCATCCCAGAGGCTGCCAAACTCCCAAGCCAGGGTTTCCTGCCACTGACTGGCTAGTATGTCTACTAGGATAATTCTTTATGAGAATATTCTGAAAGTCACTCTATGGTTTCCCCCAAAGCACTGAGGGAGCCGGGGCGTGCCTACTGCCATTGGCATCTTCAGACTAGTACGGATGTAAATAATACCCTGAATAGATTATAATAGATTCTCTTGGATAATGTTTTTCGACAAATATTATTAAACGTTCATTTGCAGAGTTTAAATCTAAATTGAAATGAGAATGTGAGACTACCATTTAAATTTCTATCATGTTTGGAAAGCGAAATAATTAACAAAACCATTCACTGGTGTTGCAGAATAAAGCCAGAGAAAGGTAGTTAGTGCATACTGAGGTATACAGCCTGGTAGAGGTCATGCTGTAAAATACTCGATGCCAGGCAAACATGACTAGTCATCCCATTTTTCTATACTAGAAACTATGTATGTGAGATAGATTTTAGGTCCTGTAAAAGGTTCATGCTTTCTTTGTTAAGACATTAATACATATTCTATAATATTCCAGACCATCTTGTGAGTACTTTAAAATATACCAAGTTAGTTCCTGCTGCCACGCCTCTCACAGGCCACTGCTGACAGTAATAACATCTACTATTTATTGGAGGTTTGCTACGGCCTAGGCTCTGATATAAAGGTTTCTGTCAAGTTGGTTGATAGTCTCACAAAACCTCGGACATCACTGGAAAGCCCATATTTGGAGTTCATATAGAATTAAATAGGAATCTACAGTGTAGCCAGTCCTTGGGGAAAAAAAAACATTGTTTTTAATTTCTATGATGGTCCTGCCAAATAAAACTTATTTATGGTATGTAGCTGGTTGTACAATTGTAACTCTGGGAGACAGCACTTTATTTAAATATGACATCTTTGTGCATAGTCCATAAAGAACTATTCCTACTGTGATCTTCTTTATCAGATTCAGCTATGGTTTGTGTTGTTTTTCTGGTCCCCCTGCCCCCCAGTTATAACTATACCAAGAATGAAATCCTTAGCTTGCTACTGATCTTGATCTGAATTTTAACTGTCTTAAATTTTACCTTCACTTACAAGAAGAGGCTCCAGACAGATTGGCAACATGTTTTAAAGACAAAAGGAAAGGCTGGCTGCAGATCCCATGATCTATGGCACTGGTTTGGGCTAAGATGCTGTCTGATGTGCCGGCTGATTGAAGAACCCTACGCCCATTTGGTTTACATTACAGGGACACTTTACCAAGGCTCAAGACACTGTCACCACGTTCACAGGGAACAGGTTTTTAATTTCTTTATCAATAATCAACTAGAAGTTTCTTGTTAAAGCAAGGAAGGTTTTGTGTGTGTGTGTGTGTGTGTGTGTGTGTGTGTGTGTGTGTGTGTGTTAAATAAAGGGCATGGGGGTAGGACGCCACCTTTTGGTGATAAAACAAATAGAAATCCCTTTTTTAAACCTGCTGCTGACATCATTCTAGTTTTAATTACACCAAGGCAAAGGTGCTTGTCCTCATTTCCGTATATATTAAGTGGGGGGGGGGGGGGGTTGCACAATTAGCTAATTAAAGTTAACCAAAGCCAGGATTTCCCTAGAGGAATCAGTATGTGTCCCAGTCCTGCCATGTACTATTAGACTAAACATCAAATGTGAACTTCATTCTCCAAATACTGCGCCAGTGCACATACGCGCAGTTTGGAGAAAGGAATGAGTCTGGATGTTTGGCATTCATGAGATGCTGAATGTTCTGGTAAGTTTACAGTTAATAAAATAAAATCACAAGATTTGGTGGTTGTACATTCCTGAGTTTGTTCTAATTCTCGAATAACATACTGTGTTCACAGGAGCACAGTTATTACACTAATTGTCCTAAATATTTTCATTTACTTCAACTCTTTATTTTTCTGTTACATTATGGGGGAAAGCCAAATCTCTCCTCCTAAGTTAGATACAAGCACCGTGGAGAGAGCAAGTCACCAATTGCTCTTTGTGAGCATTTCAAAAGAAAAATTAAAAAGTGAACTTCAAAGGAAAATATGTGACAGGAGCATTTAGCTGTCATGACTGAAAGCCCGGCCCCACCCCTTTTGACAATTTGAAGGATGGGACAGTGACTGGAAGGGAATATGGTTGTCAGTATGCTATGCAAGTTGATGTTAACACTCCCACAATGGGAAAAGAGTGTGAACGCCCTCTCACCACCACCTGCAGGTGGGAAGGTGAGGCTGGAGCATGGAAGCCTTTCTCCAAGGCCAAATAACGGTCAGTGGTCCGACCAGGGTTAGAAGCCAGCCCCACCTAACCAAAGTATGAAGTCCTTGTATCTTAAGCATGTGGTCCAGCACACCGTAAGTCAAGGCTAGCCTCCTCCTCAGCCTTTCTCCAGGTGTGGGTAAACAGCCAAGAGGAGAGAAGAGCAGAGATGAAGCTTGTATGGACCGGTCTCACAGCTGGAAGCTAAAACAGTCTCCTTCCGAGATGAAACTGGCTCTCGGGCAGCATGTGCTTCCCTGGAAGTGAACAGAGGAGCCGCTGTCTGTGCCTAGACGTCCCTGTCAGTTCATATAGGCCAGCAGCAGCAGAGCTCTCATTTTACAAGATAGAGAATTACTAGGCAAAGAGAGACAGTTCGGGGGCCCGAGGAAGCTGAGTCACAGAACATGACAGACTCTGCTTCACAAAGGTGTTCCTCAAAAGTTAGCCAAAGAGGCTCAGCCTTTCACTGGGTCCAAAGAGCGCGTGTGTGTGTGTGTGTGTGTGTGTGTGTGTGTGTGTGTGTGTGCTCCTCGGAAGCTGGCCACCTTGATTTTTTAAATAGGATCTATCAGTGACCTTCATATCACCACATATAAGCTAGGCTGGCTGGCCAGTGAACCCCAAGAATCTACCTGTTTCTACCTCCCCAGTGCTGAGATTTTAAATGTGTACCATTGTACCCAGCTTGGTGGGGAGGGTGCCGATCTGGTGCATGGATCTGAGTGTGTAGGTGGACAGGCTCATGTTCATCCATGTGGAAGCTAGAGTTGTGTGTCTTCCTCTAATACTGCCTTACTGCCTTTAAACATATTCTCTTGTTGACTCAGAAGTCACCCTACCCCCAACCCCTGCCTCTGCTTCAGTGAGGGTGACTCTCTAACCAGCTCTCCATATCTGTCTCTACCACTATGCTGGGGGGACAGGCATGGGCAGCTATGCTCAGCTTTTTGTGTAGGTGTTAGGAATTTGAGTTCAGGTACTTATTCTTGCTGAGAAACCTCTGAGTTAGGTCCCCAGCCATAGTCCTGGCTTAAAAAAAATGTGTTCTGGGATCAGACTCAGGTGTTCAGAGTAGCAGCTGAACACCTGCTACTCTGGCAGAGGATCCTACTTTGGTTCCCAGTACCCACTGTAGGCAGTGACAACTGCCTGTAACTCCAGCTTGAGTGGATCTGATGCCCTCTTGTGGCCTCCATTGGCACTGCATTCATATGCACGAATATACACATGCACATCATTTAAAATAAACCAAAAAAAAAAAAAATGTTCTAAGTGTGTGGTTTTAAATGCTGATAAGGGTAGGGAGATGCTTCAGTCAAGAAACCTCCTGCTGTGCAAACATAGGAAACTGAGTTCAGTCTCCAGCATCTGTGTAAACAGCCAGGCATGGTAACCCCAGTGATAGGGAGGCCTAGAATAAAAAAGCCCCTGGGAAAACAAAACAAACAGCTGTGAGTGATCAAGGAACACACCCACCTCTCATCTGGCAAACGTGCATGCCACAAACATGAAAGGTGAAAGGCATGGTGGCTCACATTTGTAACCTCACATCCAAGAGGACAAGATGGGAGGATTAGCAGTTAGAGGCCAGCCTGGGCTACATTGACAAACTTGCTGATCAGAGGGAAAAGCGGGATCTCAGAAGCCACTTTCAACAGATAGAACCAAAAGCTTCATTTTTAAACCAAGCCCCCATTTGAGCCCCATGCTGATTCAAGCAGAGGACACATGATCTCTTTTATAATCGCTCACATCTCAACAGATTGTTCTGTAAGCTGTGCACCCTGCCTAATTCTCCACACAGGCTTCTTTGGTTGGTTTCTTGTTTTTCAACCACTTGCAAAGTTAAGCTACTAAATCACCTATGTAAACCATGATTAATTCCTTTGACATTAATAACAGGGTGACTTCTCTCTCCTGTTACCCCAAAGAGCCTGCTAATTGCCCTCCGATTGTTTACCTTTGTATTGTTTTATGAGAGCCCAGAGAAAGATGGCAGATAGCCCCTACCAGGCCTGAAACAAATGGCAGGCAGGTTTTGGAAAGGGTGAGCACATACATGCTATGACTACACCTTGTTAGCAGAAGGGCTTTGCTGTCTTTGTTTTGTTTTCTTTTTTATGGAAGGGATGACGCCTCCATAATTATAGGTGTTGCTGTTTAAAACTCAGAATGTTTTCCAAACCACCAAAGGGCCACACCTCCAGCACCCAGGAGCCATGCAGTCCTCTTTACTTCTCTAAACAGTTGATAGAGACACATCTTAAGCATGATGAGGTTTGCATCCAGCATAATGAGGGGCAGAGGGACGGCATCCAGGTAAGGTTGCTTCCTGAATAAACAAGACGGAACCACAGGCCCACCCCCCCACCCCCGCCCCACCCCAGATCGTGGTGGATTTTTATCTGAAATTCTCAAAGACCGGCAGCTCACCCTCATGACAAGACAACAGGTTATTGTTGTAAACCCCCCAAAAATAATTAAAACCATTGTTTTAATACTATCCTGAGGCAGTGTAATTAAGTCAGGGTGAGTAATTGTGTATCTGAATTCAAAATAAGATTTTGCATGTAGAGCAAAGTTCTGATGGTAATCTCAGAGAAGTGCCTTGGCTTATATTTCCGAGACACAAGTGCCAGCTCAGCGTTACAATAGGCATTGTGAGAAGCTGGAGACAGAATGTGTTTGTGGAAGAGAAGCGGGCAGGTCTGCCCACCTTCGGGAACAGGAGGCCATATGTTCCAAGTGCTAGAAGAGTTTAGGAGGATGGGGAATGGACGAGCCAACATTTTTATTGATTAGAACAGCTGAACATGGGATTGTTTGTTGTTGTTTAAATAATGTCTACAGAATAACTATCAAGGGAAGCTTCCACATTCCCCTCTCCTCTCCCCTGGAGGTATTCTTGACTTATTAAAAAAAAAA
>NW_022196903.1:93299389-93320717 GCF_008632895.1 Mastomys coucha
AAAAAAAACTTTACAAACTTATCCAAGTCTGATTTGCCAAAGGCTGAGTCCTGTGGTATTAGACGGAATGGAAGGTAGTCATGTCATGTGGACACTATTCTTAAAATTGACAGCCCCAAGATAAATAACTACAGAAGCCATCCCAGATGCATAGACACGGGGGAGCCGATATGCAAACACGCTTCCTAGGTCTGTCCTCTGGTACAGGTGAGAAGCAACAACATCCTGCTATCAGTGAACACACCCAGCATCCCAAGCTTAGATTCTCAATACCTTTCTCCAATAAAGAAAAGAGGGCTTCATGGAGAGCTAGTTTGTTCTGCAGAGGGGATAAGGATACCTGGAGCATCTCACAGTGTATCCTAGGACACACCATCTCCTCCATCCCAAGTTTGAGACTCCGTCTTGAGTGGAAAAAGAAACAGCAATAGGGTTTCATATTTATGGAGAAGTGGTGCCACGTTCTTCATATTACAGAGAAGAGGTACTGACTGGGGGTTAGCGTTCTAGCGCTCTGTGTTCAACGTATTACTGGTAACACTACCGCACAAACTATAGAGTTCATTCAGGTGGCTAATGTTCTTGAAGGAGTCCAAACTGGGAAATTTGAGTATACAGGGCTCCAATGAAAAAAAGAGACAAATGCTGGTGACTACTGTCATCCAGAAAGAAAACCGAGGGCAGAAAGAGCAAAGAACCCAGATTTTTTTATCTAAATGTCAGTCTTTAAATTTAAGCCAAGCCAGATCAGTACCAGCCACATGGTATACTGAGCCCCAGCCACACGGTATACTGAGCCCCAGCCACACAGTATACTGAGCCCCCAAATTTATGATGCCTGTTTGGGAGAACCAAGTAACCACGTCAATTTAGTGTGGCGAGATTGTTTCTTAAATAAATAAACAGAAAACAGGCAAAAGAAGAGAACCATGAAGAGTACACTGAGATGTTCCTAAGTTCCTTCCCAGGCATGCATAAGTCGTTCCAGGTACCCTTATGAAGAACGTCATCTACAGTCTTCTTTTGAGACAGTCTTGCTATATAGCCCAGGGCAGCCTCAAGCTTGCCACCCTCCTGCCTCTGCCCCCAAGCGCTGGGAGTACAGGGATGTGCTAACACTATATTCTGAATCACATCATTAGATGTACATCTACATCTGTGTTTGCTTCTGTCTGCTTTCCAGTCAGTGCAGAGCTATCAAGTTGAGTTCCAACTTCCTAGAACTCTAGCTCTTTAAGATGCACGGTGGATGTAAACAGGTCATAACACAAAGGCTTTGTGATGTGTGAGTGTGTGTGTGTGTGTTCACACATGTGTGTTTGCATATGTGTGTACATTCATGTGGAAGGAGGTTAAAGGACAACCTCTGGTGCCACTCCTTAGGATAGAGTTTCTTACTGGCCTGGAATTCACTGAGTAACTCAGGCCGGTTGGCCAGTGACCCCCACTTATCTGCCTGTCTCCATCTCCCCAGTACTGGAATTACAGGCATGGGCACATACTCTTACACCTTGCTTTTATATGTGGGTTCTGGGAATTGAAATGATGTTGGCAGGGAAGACACTTGACCCACTGGGCTGTTTGCCCAACCCAAGATATGAAAGCCTTCAGAGAAGTATTCAGAGCAGAGGGACCACATTCCAAGGTCCCATCCGGAAGGACAGTACAATGAAGAGCCAGCATCCTTTTCTAGAACAATTCAATAGATTAAGCCAAGAACAGTTCTCCCCAGGGGACCTAAAGTCAATACTGTTCTTCAGCAAAGCCTTCAGATTCTGCAGAGGGGAATCACCTGGGCAGAAAAGGGTTATACCAATTCTACCACAATTCTAAAGTGTTGGGAAGGTGCCAGATGGTTCTGGTGCACATCAGAACAGAAGGGAAGCTTGACAAAGGGCAAGACTTAAAGGAACAAATCAGGATGTCACAGCATTGTCAAAGTTTCCTACACATAATGAACTCTAATGGCCTCTGTTTCCACGGATGGAAATAGAGGCTAGCTGAAATGCCCAAGAGTCAGAAAGGGTGCAGTCTGGGCTTCTTGCTGACTCCCATATCTACCAAAAATGCCAGCACCAGTTATGTGTGGCCAGCACGTCATGATGAACGAATTCCTGGAACTTTCCCACCCTTGGTGATAGCATCCCTCTTTCAGAGGATGGAATAAGACACAGAGTGCTGGAGGCATGGCTCAGTGGTTAAGATCACTGACTGTGGGTCTAAAGGACCCCAGTTCAAATCCCAGCTGCTGCTTGATGGCTCCCAGCCTGCTGAACTGTCATTTAGCTGGGCAGTGGTGGTACACGCCTTTAATCCCAGCACTTGGGAGGTAGAGGCAGGCATATTTCTGAGTTGGAGGCCAGCCTGGTCTACAAAGTGAGTTCCAGGACAGCCAGGGCTACACAGAGAAACCTTGTCTTGGGAGGCGGGAGGGCAAGGAGACACATAGAGTGTACTGCATATCCTGCTGTGTTCCCTAATGGCTCAGCTAGGTTCAAACCCCAGAGCTCTCTTCTCCTGGTGAAAGCTTCCTTGGGAAGAATCCTAGGCTAGATCAGAACATCAGAAGTGTGTGTGTGTGTGTTGGTGTGTGTGTGTTGGGGTGTGTGTGTATGTTGGGGTGTGTGTGTGTGTGTGTGTGTGTGTACATGCGCATGCAGACAGATGCATGTTCATTTGCAGATAGAGAACAACTCATCTGTCATTCTTCATTTGCTATCTACCTTGCTTTTTGAGACAGCATTCCTTTGTGGGCTGGAGCTCCCCAAATACGCTAGGCTGGCTGGCCAGAGAATGCCAGGAATCCACTCATCTCTACCACTCACCCCAAGAATACAAGCATGTGCCATCAAGTCCAGTTTTTTTGTTTGTTTGTTTTGTTTTGTTTTGTTTTAGCATGGGTTCTTGGGATCAAACTCGGGTTCTCAAGCTTGGTTCACCAAGTGAACCCAAGTTCCAGTGGCGCCTTATATCCTCCCACCACGCTCAGAGAGATGAATCAGACACACAAAGACAAATACCCTTCACCAATTCTTCATGCAAGAACGAGACAGAGCCAGACATAGTGGCCCACACCTGTAATCCCAGCACTTAGGAGGCAGAAGGAGGAAGATTAGGAAAGAAGGAAGAGACGAAAGGGAAGAAAGAAAAGAGGGAGAGCTAGTTGGTGACAGTTATTCCCATTGGGCCTGGCAGGCAGTACAGAAGATTCCCCCTCTCTGGCAAAGACATTCGCTTGGAGCTGAGCTAGCTTCCTCAGGTCTGATTCTCAACCTTGTTCATTGTCCTGTGGAGCCAGAGAAGCTTTGGGTTTGATGTCCTATGCATTATAGGATGCTGCGCAATACAGACCTGGTACCTGCCTCCAGTTAAGACAACCAAAAATGTCTCTAGACCTAGACAAATATCTCCAAGGGTCAAATTTGCCCCATAGTGAGTGAGAACTGCTGTTCTAGATGGACCTCAGGGCAGGCAGGCAGGCAGTCTCTCTGTCCATAAGCATTCCAGTCCTTGCCAGAGGTATTTATCTGATCACTTCCCCTCCCAGGAAGAGCAGCGGCCAGCCTGGTTCTATCTGTAATTGAGTAACCAGGTCATTTCCTTTGCAAACAGACTAGCTGGAGATGGGGCTCTTTGCAGTGTGCACAGAGCATTGAGGTGGGCTCTTCTGCTTGGGGGCTACCAACCCATTTCCAGATTGGCAATCTTCTGCCAGCAGGGCTGCTTCCACCCAAGGAAGCTGGTTTTATGAGAGTCGGACACTTAATAAACAAAGTACTATGGTGTGGTGAGCCTCAGTCTACAACCAAAATACAATACAGGAAGTGGCAACCCATGGAATCCGGACCAGGGTATGGCTTCTTATAAAGATACTCTGATTAAAGTTCCCCTTTCCCTGGCAAGCCTGGGGCATTCTCCGTTCTAGGGCTGGAGGCTTTAAAAGTGACTGGGCAGATTTTTACGGGTGGGGTCAGACACTCTCACCTCTTCCTTTACCCGGCAAACATTGCCTAACTGAAGCTGCTATCTTAATGAGCAGTTGTGAAAATGCTGAGATGAAGGCTAGACTGAAAGAACAATTTGGAAGAACTAACTTGTTCCCAAAGCCTTGGCATCTAACACAATGACAGAAAGGACCTTTGACTTTGGAAGGTCCCCTCCTGAGAAGCAGAAGCAGGTCTCCTGCCGGGGGTGGGGGTGGGGGCCTTCCAAAAGCAAGATGGATGTTGCTGTTGCTCAGGCACTCACTCAACAAACACCCACTGTGGCTTCCTGAGAACTGGGCACCATTGACAGCGCTAGAGAACAGCGATAAATGAAAAATGGAAAGCCCTGGGCTTCTGTCCCAGGGAGTGTCTTGGTGAACTATGTCATTTTTTTAATGAAACATTTTCTGTGCAGGATATATGTGTATGTATTTGTCTGTCTTCACTTCCCAAGTTCTAGGATTATAAGTGTGCGCTACTGTTGCCTAGCCTTTTTAGTGTACGTGCTAGGAAATGAACTCAGGTCCTTGCTTGTGGGGCGAGCATTTTACAAAACACATCTACCCCCTAAGCTCCCAATTTTTTTTTTCCTAAAGAAGAAACCTTGAAGTGTTCATTGTTAGTATAATTGGAGCAGGTCAGCAAAAGGATACTGTCTTAGTCAGGGTTTCTATTCCTGCACAACATCATGACCAAGAAGCAAGTTGGGGAGGAAAGGGTTTATTCAGCTTACTTCTATCTTGCTGTATAGCACCAAGGAAGTCAGGACTGGAACTCAGGCAGGTCAGGAAGCAGGAGCTGATGCAGAGGCCATGGAGGGATGTTCTTTACTGGCTTGCTTCTCCTGGCTTGCTCAGCCTGCTCTCTTATAGAACCCAAGACTTCCAGCCCAGGGATGGCACCACCCACAAGGGGCCCTACCCACTTGATCACTAATTGAGAAAATGCCCACAGCTGGACCTTATGGAGGCACTTCGCCAACTGAAGCTCCCTTCTGTGATAACTCCAACCTGTGTCAAGTTGACACACAAAACCAGCCAGTACAGATACCAATGAAAACGTCTATAGATCATGAGATGCTAGGGCTTACTAGAGCAAATTGATGATAATGGAAAGGTGGTTCAGGACATACCACAAAGGCATGGAAAAGTTAAGTTACTGACTGCAGACAAAAGCCAGGACACCATAATCTTTGCCCTCAGCCTACCTGGAAATCCTGACTCAGAAAAGAAAGTGATGTAAAAATACTTAAAGGGAAAGGGAGGGAAGAAAGGAGGGGAAAGGAAGGAGATAGGAAGAGTAGTGTCGAGGGAGGGGTTAAGAGGGGGAGATGGAGAGAGAGCGAGAGTGCGAGAGAGAGAGAGAGAGAGAGAGAGAGAGAGACAGACAGACAGACAGACAGACAGAAAGAGAGACAGAGAACAAGAGAGAAAGTGAGAGCAAGGGTGAGGGTGAGAGAGATCGAGAGAAAGAGAGAGTGAGAGAGCAAGAGAGACAGAAAGACAGACAGACATAGAGAGAGCAAGCCAGAGAGCGGGGGGGGGGGGGTCACATAGAGTTGCACATTCGCTGTAGCATTGCACTGAAGAGCTCCAAGTCCAGAGAGAAATGGGGGATGAAGATCACGCGGCTGGCGTAGCTACAGCACTCCAACTGGCACAACAAAACCAGCCCTTCCTCCAGGCAACAGAAAATAGCCTCTACTGCAAGCTTGTCTCAGCACACAGAACAGGAGAAGGCCGGAGAGGCCAATCAAATCTTCTGTGTTCTCTCTAACATGTGCCAGGGCAGCGGGAATCTCATGCTCCAGGGGAACGCATTGTGGATTTTCTGGGTCAGAATTCAGAAGTTCAGATTCTGGGCAAGCAATGATAATGGTCTGTATCATTTATATTGTGGTCCCCAAGGAAGATGCAGAATCAGGGTTCCAAGAACATAGAGCCAGGCCGGCCAGCTGTTTGCCGGGTGGAGCACTGTGCTGGCTCAGAGGTCACATGCTTCCCAAAGCTTGCCAGCACAGTACCCGGTTGTTTGTTTGTTTCCATCTTCCCTGTAAACAGTTTGGTCTCCTTCCAGGGGAACAAAGCTAATGTGAGCAGAGCAAACACACACACATGCTACCCACAGGGACCTACCCTGGCATCGAAGGAAGCCAGCTTTTTCTAGGGCAAGGAGAGGCTTAAAGAGAAAGAACCTGGCTTTTCTCGGGGCCTCAGCTCCTGCTGAGGATAGAATCATACGTTTGAAAAACACACAGGAGCCCTTTCGTTAGGGAGTGATGCTAAAATTGGCTCTTCCAGTTTGTAATAAAAGAAAACAGACCTTAGGATTCTATCCTGTCTAGCATTCTTACAAGAGTCTTCTAAAAGTTACCCCCCATTCAGGATCACCTCAGGTGTGACAAGAATAGTACATGTCTATGTTGTATTTAATGATACAACGATTCTATGCAGTTGAGGCTGTTCTGGGGATATTGGTGCATTCCTATGTTTAGTTTTATATTATTATATTATTGTGTGTACATAATTGGGGGGCTGTGTGTCATGGTGCATGTATGGGGGTCTGAGAACAGTGTTGGGGAGGGCTCTCTCCTTCCTCCATTACATGGGTCCTGGAGAGGGAATGCTGGTCACAAGAATCAGTAAATTCTTTACCTGCTGAGACATCTGGCTAGCCCCACTTTTTGCCTCTATCTGGCTCCATCTTCTCTAGTTTTGGCATTATTGATCCTTGTTATCCCTTCCGGTCTCAGCTGAAACGTCCCATCCTTGGAGACCTTTCCTGACTTGGCTTCCCCCTTCTGATTTAATATTGAAATTCTTCATTTGTTTCCTGATTTATATATTCTTGTATGGCTCGTCTCCCTTCAGAGAAATCTGCCCCCTGTGGCCACAGACTGAATACTGTGCTCACCTGGAACTCTTCAGTGGCAGTGTTTGAAAGATTGATGAAGAAACTACCAAGTTGACCTGGCCACTCTGACATCAGGAGCCCCTATCTCTTCTGGTCTGTTCTCCATCCACATGAGGTAATGATAATGACACCTGACTTAGAAATGAGGGTTGGAGGGGCTTGAGAGATGGCTCGTTGGTTAAGTGGTCCAGAGTTCAATTCTCAGCAACCACATGGTAGCTCACAGCCATCTGTAATGGGATCTGATGCCCTCTACTGGTATATCTGAAGACAGCTACAGTGTGCTGATATACATAAAATAAATACTTTTTTTTTTAAAGTGAGTATTGTAGGTTGATCTCAGCTTGCTATGTATTCAAATGCTAAATATTGACCCCCCCCAAGACCTGGTTGCCCCCAATGAGCAGATCCTCATGTACACCAAGTGATGCTATCTAAATTTAAAACTATTGGTTAAATAAAGGTGGTCACAGCTGATGAGTGGGAAAAAATAGAATAGGCAGAGTTTCAGTTACTGGATCCCAGTTACTGGGTCGCAGGTAGGGACCATGAGGAGGAAGGAAAAAGGAGTGTAGAAAAGGAAGAAGACAGAGACAGAACAAGGGACCACGAGCATGTGCCTGAGTCAATGCCCCCCAGGGCAGAAGTAACATGGGCAAGATTCAAACAGCAAGTACGCATCTGGGAAGTATACAGTCTAATTATTAGAAAAATCGATTTAGGGGTAACCCCACGATAATTGTGCTAAAGCTGATTTTTAAAAATCCATAGGACTCTGCTTTGATTATTGGGGGGCCTGGCCAGCTCATATTAATAACTAATGGACCTTATTAAAATCCATTTACAAGTGAGAGATTCAAGGGACGGGAAGATACCTCAGTTACTAAAGTATTTGTCACACAAGCATGACAAAAGCATGACAACCTGAGTTCCATTTGAAGAACTTTCACTAAAAGGCTCACAAACAGGAGCTGGGGAAGCAGAGACAGGCAGATCTCTGAGGGTCCCTGCCCTGTATAATCCAGGAGCCCCAAGCCAATGAGATGCCTTGTTAGGGGGAAAAAAAAGCTAGATACCTCCTAAGGAATGACAGTTAAGGTTATTTGTGGCTTCAAAGTACATATGTGCATCCACATGTACACACACAAATAAGAACATATACATACACACAAGAAGAAGAAAAAGGAGGAGGAAGAAGAGGAGGAGGGAAGAAAGGAAGGAAGAAAGGAAGGAAGGAAGGAAGGAAGGAAGGAAGGAAGGAAGGAAGGAGATAATGAGTTGGCATGGAAAGTCCTGTTACAGGACCCACAATGGCAGTGTGCCTGTATGAGGGCTCAGAGAGGCCAGCAGAGATGAGGGCAGGAAGGACCTCTGGAATCCCATAGGACTCCCACATGCCCGTGACTAACAGCACTCAGTGGCATGTGACAGATCTGATAGCAAACCAAAGAGCAGACACACAGAACCTGGGCCTTTTGGTATCTCTTTTCAGATATACGTACATGTGTTCTAATAGATGTAAAGGATTACATGGACACCAGGGTCACCAACATCTTTAAATGATATGGATAGGCACATAGGAGACATCTTATAAGATTTGAAACATGCCATGTGATAAAGAAAAAAAAGATTGTATTCCAAACTGAAGGACACAATGTAGCCATGAAAGAATGCAAATGACTGCACATAAACTGCACACACAGTGGACATATGATACACAAACATGGTAGAAACACCACACACCATGCATGGCATGCCCTACACAGAAACATAATACATGTATAACACATAATTATAAATATACACTATATGTATAACACACACCATACATATATATATTATATATTCCCACTGTACATACCCATTGTATACTGGATACACACACACACACACACACACACACACACACACACACACATATATATATATTTTGTTTTGTTTTGTTTTTTCGAGACAGGGTTTCTACACGTAGCCCTGGCTGTCCTGGAGCTCACTCTGTAGACCAGGCTGGCCTCGAACTCAGAAATCCGCCTGCCTCTGCCTCTCAAGTGCTGGGATTAAAGGCATGTGCCACTATGCCCGGCTCTGGATACACAAATATTGCACATACCCTTCCATGCATCATACATTGTAGACATACAAACACTAAACACAAATATATACATGATACATACATCTAACATACTGATACACTGCACAGACATCATATACTACTGTGTGTATATGATACACACAGCATACACACATCACATGCTGCTATATGTACATTATACACATGGAATATACACAGTGCACACACATCATGTGGTGTACAGAGATCATACGCATTATACACACATCATACACTGCACACACCTGTGATATATATACTATACATACATCATACGTACTATATATACATTATAACACATCCTACATCCTACACACTATACACACATGACACACATCCCATACACACACATAGTACATACCAACAGTCCACATACCTCACTCTCAGACATCACTTACACAAGGTACATATTTATGCTCCCACTTGGATGTAGTTCCTTTGAACCCACCACCTTGAGCTACCTGCCCTTACCCCAACAACAATTCCATTCATCAAGGCATATTCAGGCCTCCCTTTTCAGAATCTCCATGATGACATGAAAATACTACCTAAAATGTCGCCTCTTCTGGAAACATAAACCATATGGCTCTGTTTGATATTTGAAAATGACCAAACAGAAGTTCAGATACCCTGGGGCAGGGGATTGGACAGCTAATCCCACATGTTTCTGAAAAGTAGGTACCTCATTGTTGTTGCCTGTGCTTCAGAAAATAACTCTCAAGGCAGCCGTAAGAAGTGAGATTGGAAGAGCGTGCCTCACCGGCTCAGTAAGCATTTGGTTTCCCAAGGTATGGAATCCTGAAGTACAGCATTCTTTGGCATCTATAAAGCACACTGTGCTCATGTAAACATTCAATACGGTCACTGACAGAACACCCTTATATGGAGAAGACAGCTCACAAGTGCGCACATGCGCGCGCACACACACACACACTGTAACATGCTCTGTGTTCCTCCAAGGGCCTGCATCTCCATTCTGGTAACTAAAATGACACTTTAACCTGTGACCCCTGCTGCTTCTCTATCAGGAAAGGACTGTCATGGATGCAGATCACTTACTCTGTCAGTCACTGGGCTACTAATCATAAGTTCAGGCAGAGGAGCTTGCAGACGATGCATGTGTGAATTACATAACTGTAGGATCGAGTAACACCTCTCCCATGTCCTCCCTCATCTCTCTCTGGTACAAGTATTTGAGAAGAATAAACTTGGAGTGGCAAGTCCGTTCTGCCACTCGTTAGCTGAGGGACCACAGGCAAGCTACTTTTTACCTCTCTCTGGTCACCTCTAAAATGGAATTGGCGTGTGTGCATACTAGGAGGAACACGGAAGTTAATGGAGAACACAAAAAATCACAGCCCAGTGTCTGGCACAGGGTGAGTATCCAAATTAATTATATTCATGGTCTTTTCATTTTACAGTGTGGAAGGCAGCTGTTATCGCCGAAAGTTATATTGTGAACTTTCTCCTTGACAGAACGTTGAATTCCATTACTTGAACATATTCAAACGAGGAGCTATTAATCTGTTAGTCGGAACCATCTACAGGTTGGTAAACAGAAAAAGCTGTAGCCTGGGAGGAAGGAGTGCCATCAAAGCCGCTGGAAAGAATTTTAAAAATAAAAAAAATAAAAAAGTCCTAGAAATTTCGCTACTCAGAGGCTCTGCATCTCAAGACGGTGGATACAAGCGCAAACACATTTATATGTGTAAAACTCAATCAAATTAGGGGGTATACGTGCGCAAGCATGTCACACTGGGAACAGGAGGGTGTTAGCAGTACCTGGTGCTGCTGAGCATGCCTACGTTGCTCAGGACCACTGTCCACTCAAACAATTTTCTGGACATTTGAGATAGCAATGCTGAAGCTGAGAGGCCATATCTACCACTAGGCAGCTCTCTGACCCCAAACCATCAGGCTAAGCAGGAGCCACACGAATGTTTCATGTGAGTTATTTTGGAAGCACCTTTTTGATAGGCCTATGAGGATTAAGACCCTCACCCCAAGTCCACAGCTCACAGGTGTCTTGGCTGTTGTCTGAACTCATACCACTGAGCCTGCCCTCTCAGCTCTTACAGGTCTTGCCTTGCTTTGGACTTCTAGGGTTATGTCCTTATAGGTTTATGGAGATACGCTAAACTCAATGGCTACAGAGAGCCTACCAGACACTCAAACTCCTATGAAGAGAAGGATTAGCCCTAGAAAGTAAAACAAACTTGATCGATCCTTAATGTCTGCCACAGGCACGGGGGATGTATGTGTGGTCCTCTTAGACACAGGTGTGTCATCCTTAGACTCAATGGTCTTTATTTAAGGTCTAGCCAAGTGCCAGCCACCCATATTCCTATGTTCCCCACTATGAACATCCTCACTTTTTTGGCCAAGAGCCCATTTCTTGCCAAGCTGTGCACATCAAAGTGAATCAAGGTTTGAAGAGTCTGCTAAAAGGATTTACTCAATCCAAGGCTGTCCCTGGTTGCAGAGAAACTGCTGAAGTCTCTTGGTTCCTCGCCTACACAAGATAGAAAACATCAAAGTTCATAAAAAAAGAAAAAAAAAAAATCCCAGCACAAACTTCCACCCAGAGTTAAAGCCAAAAACCAAACAATTCCGGCGGCTGGACTGATTTCCTAAAACAATTGGGGTGGCGAACAGCGGTGACTCTGAACTTGTGGGAGGCCAAAAAAATAATTGACATTTTAAAGGAATTATGCAATGGTGGGCAAACTGAGATGGCTGGGGTCGAGGTGGGAAGAGGAAGACAAAGTCACACACCAACACACACTTAAATCGCTCCAGCTCAGATACAAAACTGAAGATCATTTTTAGTTACAAAGATCTGAGGGTTGTGGGAGGAAATAAACAAAAATCCTATGAGAAAATCATTAACAAAACACTCAGAACTACTGTCCTGCAAGTAGTATTGTTAAGTAGGCTACACTCTGTTTAAAAAGAAAAAAAAAAGCCAAATTTTCTACATTCCTGTCCAAAACACACTTCCCTGTAAGCATTCAACAACAACAACAAACTTATTAAAATACCATTGTCTGAGCATGTATCATATCTATGAGGTACTACTTAAAAAAAATCTTCAAAACAGTCAAAACAAGCTGGGTGATTAATAGAGGGTTGTATAATGAGTAAGGAAAGAAAATGAAGGAAGTCAAGCCCCACCCCAGAAGAAACTAAAAGAAAACTTGGCCTGGCAACCTTGGAGTGTATAATCTCACGAACTTCCTGTTTACTAATAACACAGACGCACACAAAACCACCCACATTAAGTTTTCCAGGAAGTTAGATATGTAAATAAAACATTTTAGACTTCTTTAGTAAGACAAATGGATTTTCTTCCCAAACCACCTCCAAGACAGATGAGTGATTTGAGGCAGCTTTCATTTAAAAAAAAAAGCAAGAAACAAGATCTCAGGGGTCATATTTTGACCTTCCCAAAGATCCCCAAGATATGCAAAGATGAATCAGAGAAAACACTTTTGTTTCTCTTATGAAACAAGCTATTTTTTTAAGTCAGTTGTCTGAAAGCAAAACAATCTATTATTTATGCAACACAAAAGTAAACAACTATTGAAAACTTTTAAAGTAAGATGGGTTCCGCTAATGTCACCCTTAAAGCAACTGCGCTAAGTTCTTTCTTTTCCTGACATCTGAGCTGCGTCTACAAGGCCCATTGTGATGAAAAGAAAGTCGGTAATTACCCAGATGTTATGTCTAGTCACCAACGGCTGGAATTTCCCATAGTTGCCCTTAGTGTCCCTGGGAGTTGGCTGAGGAGGCTCTTCCAGCATTTTCAGTCTCGCCAAGCCATCCGGGGCAACTTGCACCTGGTGTAAGAGCTTTCAGATTCCCACCCTGAGTTAGGCAGTATGCACTTTCGTTGGGATGTTCCTTGTAGGGAGGCCTCAAAGAATGCAAATTTTCTGACGATGGAAATCGAGAAATATTTTGTCTACCTTTCTGGTCATTCTATGAGATGTCGAAGGAATGAACTACCCGAATCTTTACCCTTTTCCATTCTTCCAAAGGCCCCTCCTACCAGAACCTGCAGAAATAACTCTTCTATACCTGAATGAAGTCCACTGCTTCCTCAAGTCTCCATATCTTGAATGGCAGAGAAGTAGAATGAGCCTTGGCTCAACTCCCTTCCACCTTCTCCCAGCCTTCTTTCAGTAATCCATTTCATTCCAGAGTCTGCCACCTCATGTCCATCCACTGAGACTCAGGGGTAACAGGACAGCACAAGCTCTAGTCACACAGCCCCAAGAGCTCATGCTGCTTCAGCAAACAAGTGGTGTGGCCCCTGGTAAGTCACCCCCCGCCACATACACACACACCCCATACCCCAAACCCTGTCCTGGTCTATGGAATGGATGCATTGAACTTCCTGGCATCCTAAAGCTCTTTGAGGACTATGCGGGTTCAAGTTCTCTGAGCAACACACATTAAGATGGGAATGGTGTGCGGGAAAGCAATCTTAGAGATGTCTGTGAGCAAACATAGGAGGCAGACAGAACTCTGAAGAGCTGTCAGGGTGAGCAGCACTTGCTTTTGCTCTCACAGTGACAAAATAACCAACAGATCACCTTAAGGAAAAGGGGTTTACTGTGCCTCCCGGCTTCAGAGTGGTGTGTCTATTATGGCAGAGAAGGCCCTGTAGTAGGACCAGCTCAGTCAATAGCAAAATGAGGCAGCTGCTCACATCGTGGTGGCCAAATGGGAAGCAGAGACCTATACTAGAGCCAGTGGCAGACATAGACTTCAAAAACTGTCCTGATCCGTACACTTCTGCCAATCAAACCTCACCTCTTAAGGGTTTCACAGCCTCCCCCAAACCAGGATACCAACTAAAGACCAAATAAATGAGCTTGGGGAGACAGTTGAAGCTTCAAAAACCATGTGGCAGATGGTCCACAACAGGTGGGAGATGGGAAGAAGGGAGGTCAAACAGAAAACTTCTTAGGTCCTGTGCAGTTCCAAGATGTTCTCTGTGAGGTCAATGGCATCCTGATGTTTAGTCACTGTGCACCACACTAGCGGGCCTGCTATTGCAGTGAATCTAAGAAGCCACCACCAGAATTATATAATAGTATACACTACACGACAATCCAGCCTACACAGCAAATAAGCTCCATAAGACACAGTGGTGACTGCTGTGGTGACGATGGTGATGATGTCAATTCCCATGATACTGACTTCCCTTTTTAAAGATTTGCTTATTTATGTATATATTTACTATGTATATAGTATTCTGCCTGCATGTAAGCCTGATGGCCAGAAGAGGGCACCAGATCACATTATAAATGGTTGTGAGCCACCATGTGGTTGCTGGGAATTGAACTCAGGACCTCTGGAAGAGCATCCAGTGCTCTTCCTGGAAGAGTATCCAGTGCTCTTAACCTCTGAGCCATCTCCCCGGCCCAATACTGACATTCTTGCAAAGTAGCTTACTATTTTCATCCCTATACACACACACTATAATGTTCAGAGGCGATACAATCTTTACTCCTGAGCTAATCTGGTACATCTTTGTCATCCTGTAAGCAATTGACCTTCCCTTGCAAACAACTACTGGACAACAAGCTGTATTGTATTAGCATCAAACACTCAAGATAAGTCTTAAGATCATCCTAGATGTTTGAAATCATTCTAGCCTGAATGAACTCAACCCCGTCTGGAGAAGTACTCCAGGCCACGGATGTGGGAAGAAGGGATGGAGACAAAACCTGCCAATTTCTCAAATCCTTCGTGGAAGGCTTGGAGGTGGAACCAAGGTAACTAAAGTTCACGGGGCAGAGTAACAAAGGAGAGAGATACAGAGGGTGTTCCACAGATTGGCCAAGCCCTTTCCCCTCCCAGGCTATGCAGCTAGGAACTTGACAGTTACAATTATTAGAAACGTCACAGAGCTGGGCTCCAAACAACCACAGAGATGGGAAGGGACCAATCTCACTGCAGGAACTTGTGAAGACAAACCAGGAATAGTGAGCATCCCTACATTCAAAGAAGAAGACCAACAGGAAACTCACAGGGCAACGGGCAGAGTGGAAGAGGAACTTGTAAAAATCAGGCAATGGGGGACAGTCAGCCCAGAGCGGAGGCAGATCTGGTTCTCTGCAACAAAATTTAAAAGCAAGACCCACAAGAACCAATTGCTTCTCCAAGTCACTTAACTTTGTGCTCAGAATGAGGTACAAGAATGCTTCTAAGAATATAAAAATAGCCAGTGCCCAACACAGTCTCTTTTATGACTTATGACCTCCTGCTAGAGATGGCTCAACATATGAAAAGATTAGCACAGATAGCTGGGCATCTGAAGCAAGAGAGATAGCACACTCAACTGGACAGTGAGAAATGACTCCCAGGAGTTGCTGTCTGACCTACACGTGCAGACCATGCCATATGCAACACCGCCTGCCCACATACACATGCATGCAGGCATTCACTTGTAACTTATTAATTTTTAAGAATCACAAGACATATAAAACAATAGGAAAATGAGATTCACACAGAAACTGGGAAGCAATCAAAGTCATCTATGAAATGCACAGACATAAGAATCATCAGCCCCCCCCAAAAAAAACAAAAAACAACAACAACAACAACAACAAAAAAAACATCAAAAGTAGACGAGAGGGGAGCACATGTCCCAGAGAAAGGGAAGGGGCACAAGGTCACACCTGACATAAAAATGGAGAGGAGGCTGGGGAGAGAAAGGCACCAAAGATGGAGGGGGGATGGGAGAAAAGGAATCATGAAGAAGAACGAAAACAAACCCTGTGTGGAAAAATGCTATGGGAAAATGCACCTCCAGGTAGGCCAATCACAATTTTAATTTAAAAGGTTAAAAATTAAGTGAAAAGCAAAAGGTTATGATAACCATGTCCCAAGGGGAAGTAGAAAATAGTTTTAAATGAGTCGAAAGCACAACACATCAGTATGTGCCAGACACAGCTAGCGAGGACACAGCTAGCGAGGGAGTCCGGTAAACTTTACAGCATCTCTTATATGATAGGAGGGAAGTGACCACCTCGACAGTCAGCCGACAAATTATGAAACAACAAAATAAGAGCAGATACCTGTATGGCAGACAGAGGCAGACCTGGGAAGTGGGAAGTGCAATAATTACTAAGATCAAAACCAAGAACTAGGTTTCAGTGAGGAGAGGGACTACCAGTAGAAGCGAGCAAACGCACACAAGTCAACACCACAAATGAAGAGTCCAGACTAGGAAGATGCCTAGATGATCGTAATGAACATTATACACAAGGCCACAAACATCAATTCAGAAATACAGGACTAAGGTCTAGGTCGGGGGTGGCTCAGTCATTAAAAGCACTTGTTCTTGTGGAGGACCCAGGTTCAATTCCCATTACTCCCATGGTGCCTCACAACTATCTATAACTCTAGTTCCAAAGGATCTGACACGTTCTTCTGATACCTACAGGTACCTGGTGCACATACATCCATGCAGGCAAAACACTCACACGCACAAAAGAAAAATAAGTAAATCTAAAAACAAAAATTTTAAACTAAGATTAACAGACCTGTTTTTAAAAGCAACAGACTATGGGGATTTGCTCAAGAGGAAATCAGTAACCTGAATAAACTGACATTTGTTTTTGAAATAGAAATCAGAAAAAAAAAATCTTCCCTAACAAACCAAAACAAACAAACAAATGGGAAAAGAAAGAACAAAGCAAACAAAACAAAACAAACCCGCAGCTCAGCCTCACATGGTTTCTCTGGCAAATTCCAACAAACACTGAAAGATGAAACAAACCCGAATCTAAACAATCTCTCCCAGAAAACAGAAAAGGCCCGTCCCAGCTCACAGAAAACGAGGCCATCATTAACCTAGTGCCAAAGCCAGACAAAGGCAATGCAGACATTTTCAGATCAGTATCTATCGTGAATATAGCTGCAAAACTCAGCAAGCCAACAAGCCAAGAAATCCAGCAGTGCATAATAGTGCAGGACAAGCACACAGGGGCTGATCCCAGGGATACAAAGTTACTTCCTAGTGAACAGTGTCTCAATGTGATCACAGTATCAGACACTGAGAAGAATACCACATGAATAGATACTCAAAGGGGGAAAAAAAGGTAAACATTGATCTCTTTATGATTTAAAAATTTCTGTAAACTAGGGACAGAAATAAAAGCCATTCTGGTCAGAAAGAAGTAGACAAAACTGTCCCCTGTACAGGCAATATGAATGAATGTCCATGTGTAAAACCTGAGGAACTTCAGGTTGTGGCGGACCCAGGACTGCCACGTGGTTCCTGCGTGGTCGTTACATGAGAACTAGTATTGTACTTTTGTGAATTAGTAAAGAACATTTTTTTGAGACAGGCTCTCCCTCTTTAGTCAAGGCTGGCCATAATTCCGGACGACTTCAAACTTATGGCAATCCTCTTGTCTTACCTCTAGGTGTATAGGTTACAGGTATAACAGCATTCTGAGTTAAATCTATATTTTGAAATATATGTTTCTACTAGTCTCCCCACCAAAAAAAAGGAAAGATGTAACTCTTACATATAAACCTATTAAAACGAGCATCAGAAGACATTAGCACAAAAACAAGTCAATGGGGAGACATACCACGTGTATCAATAGAGGAACTCTGGATAGTTAAGAGTTCAACTCTACAAAACCTGCCACATATAGTCTTTTTCTTAGATTTGTTTATTTTATGTCTGTGAGTACTGTCGCTGTCTTCAGACACATAAGAAGAAGGCATCAGATCCCATTACAGATGGATGCATGTCACCATGTGGTTCTGGGGAATTGAACTCAGGACCTCTGGAAGAGCAGTCAGTGCTCATAATAGCTGAATCAGCTCTCCAGCCTGCTGCCACATATATTTAACTGGGATACCAATCAATATCCCTCAAGGTTGTTTTGTTTTGTTTTTGTTTTGCTTTTTAAGATAAAGCGAAGCAATTCTAAAATTCACCTATGAAGGCAACAAGTCAAAGAGCCAAGGTAATTTTGAAACAAGCATTAAGCTAGGAGGACTCATATTACTGATGTTAAGAGAGTTTGATCCAACAGCATGGGAGATGGTATTGAAATAGTTGAGGGGCAGATGCATGGGCATGATCATAGCATGGATATGGCCAAAGACTCTGATGATAGTACCAAAGCCATTCAACTGAGAAAGGACAGGCTGCCCATAAATGGATGCTGGACCTCTAACAAACATCAGACCTTACACCAATTAATCTAAAATGGATTATATGGATCAAAAGCAAAAATTAAGCTTTCAGAAAAAATCTGGCCTGCTGTTAAGCAGAGTTCTTAGTAAATATTTTTTTAAAGATTTATTTATTATATATAAGTATACTGGAGCTGTCTTCAGACACACCAGAAGAGGGCACTGGATACCATTACAGATGGTTGTGAGTGAGCCACCATGTGGTTGCTGGGGATTGAACTCAGGACCTCTGGTAGAGCAGACAGTGCTATAAGCCATTGAGCCATCTCTCCAGACCGTAAATATTTTTTTTTAAAGAATCAATAAATCAGATTTCATAATAACTTAAAAATTTGCTATGCTAAAGACATAACAAGATAAGTTACTAACTAGGAGAAATATCTGGAAATTGTATATCCAGTAATGGACTTTAATCCAAGAAACACAAATAACAGAAAAACTCAACTGATAAGTAGAACTTCAATTCCAAAGTGAAGAGTTTAAGCAGATACTTCACAAAGAAGATCCATGAACAGCAAACACAAATAGCAAATGATGTTCAGCATCTTCACAATCAGGCAAGAGCAGATCAAGTCAAAAAGAGACATCACTACAGATGTGTTGGGGTGGGGCCTGTCAGTACCAAAAGGTAGCAGCAAGAATGCTCAAACATCAGTGGGAGGAGTGCAAAGTAATACAGCCATCTGGAAAGCTCTTTAATAATTTCTGATGAATTTTAAAGACATGCTTGCTCAAATGACTCAGCAATCTCATTCCTATATATTTACTATAGATAAATAAAAATTTGCATTCAAACAAAAGTGTTTATAATTTGTGGTTATTGGCTTTATATTTTATATAACCAATACTTTATATTGGTTAAATTTTACATTTTTTACATTTTATTTGGATATATCCATATATATATTATCTGCCTTCAAATAGACAAAAACAAAAAATGTAAAAAGTTTATTCACAATTGCCAAAAACTTTAAACATTCTAAATGTTCTTCAACAATGGACAACTAAAGGACCTGCGGTATATCAATATCATGGAAACATACTCAGCCATGAAGAGGACTAATGATGGGTCTGAAAGGTATTATGTGGAATAAGGCAGCCAGTCTCAAGGAAGGACATAGTACAAGATTTTACTTATGTGACATTTAGAGAAGAGAGGATCACAGGGACTGAGAAAACCTCCCTTCTTGTCAAGTGTGGGGAGAGTTTAAGCTTTCAGCTCTGTACCTTGGAATATAGTAATAGTTGTATGAATCTATGAAACTATTTAAACTCAGAGAATCATTTATCAAAGAAAATAACATTTATGCTATTTGAATTAAAAAGACTAATTCACAAAACAAATCAAAACCACTACTACTTTTTTTTTTTTTTTTTTGAGACAGGGTTTCTCTGTGTAGCCCTCGCTAGCCTGGAACTCACTCTGTAGACCAGGCTATTCTGGAACTCAGAAATCCACCTGTCTCTGCCTCCCAAGTTCTGGGATTAAAGGTGTGCACCACCACTGCCCGGCTAAAACCACTACTTTTTTAACACCTCCCTATAACATAAAACAACCAAATATAACTCAGATGCTTTCTTCCTCTTGTTCTAACAGTCCGCCCTCCCTCCCCTGTTCTGTGCTAACAGAACAAACCCACAGCCAGCCTTTGAGTTCCCAGTCTTCCTTCTATCTTGACATACCACATCTAATACAGGTGATGTCAAAGTCAGGGGATGTCAGTCTGGAATTAATTGGTGTTCTCCACAGCCCAGTGGGACTTCTCTGTCTTGCTGGTTGTTTGTGTCATCTCCTAAGTGGCTTTCTCTATGGTAGTTTCTCTTGTCCTTTGACTGTCTACCAGATCTACATATATCGGCCCCTGCCTAAATAGTAGTGCAGTAGTTTGAATAAAAATGGCCACTATAGGCCCACAAGGAGTAGCACTACTAGAAGGTGTGGCCTTGCTGGAGTTGGTGTCGCTTTGTTGGAGGAAGTGTGCCATTGGGGGATGGGCTTTGAGGTCTCAGATGCTCAAGCCAGGCCCAGCACCCCCCCACTCCCACCCCATCCCCACCCCCCATTTCTCACTTCCTACTGCTTGCAGATCCAGATAAAAACTCTCAGCTTCCTCTCAAGTGTTGTGTTAGCCTGTGTGCCACCATGTTTCACATCATGATAATAATGGACTAAACCTCTGAATTGTAACCCAGCCCTAATTAAGTGTTTTCATTTATAAGAGTTGCCATGGGGCCTGGTGAGATGGTTCAGTGGGTAAGAGCACCGGCTGCTCTTCCGAAGGTCCAGAGTTCAAATTCCAGCAATCGCATAGTGGCTCACAACTACCCGTAATAAGATCTGAAGCCCCCCTCTGGTGTGTCTAAAGACAGCAACAGTGTACTTGCATATAATAATAAATAGATCTTAAAAAAAAAAAAAGAGTTGCTATAGTTGTGATGTCTCTTCACAGTAACAGAAATCATAACTAAGACATAAATTGGTACCAGGAGTGGGGTATTCCTTCTTTGCAGGAATGTGGAACACTTTGGGACATTGGACTAGAAAAGCAGTGGATGCTTTAAGTGGGGCTTAATGGACCACACTATGAGAAGCAGGGAAGACAGTGTTGCTGAGGGGGATTTGAACTATGGGGGCCTGGCTTAAGAGGTTTCAAAGGAGAATGTTAGTATGTGACCTAAAGACTAATCTTGTGATATTTTGGTGAAAAATGTGGCAGCTTTCTACACTTGTCCAAAAAGTCTGACTCGGGCTAAATTGAAGAGTTGTGGATTAACAGCTTTAGTAGAGGAGATTTCCACATAGCCTAGTATTGACTGTGCTGATTATTAGTGGCTACACTTACACAGATGTATAATGAAAAGGAACAAGCTAAGCAAGAAAAATTACAAAATGTACAGTCTGCTGAGAAAGAAAGCATCAGGATGTGTAAGGGAGCTAAGTCCTGTGCTAAAGGAGATGAACAGATTAAAGAAAAGCCTGCTGCCAACGGGAATAAAAACCAGCTGGGCGAACTGCAAACCTCAGTGACCTCAGGGCAAGATCCCACCCAGCTCAACTCCCAGCTTGTGAAAGGGAATTAAGAAAAAA